>NW_020799095.1:100735819-101028562 GCF_003259725.1 Athene cunicularia | reverse complement strand
TATAAGAGACAGCCCCAAATGATCATGTTCAACAGAAAGGAATAAAAGCAATGCATAATCATGTATTAGACAATTTGTCTCTGAAAGTGGAAAGGTTTCCCAGGAAGAGATATTTCTATAAAGTATCATCATAGATTTAAAAAAAAAAAAAATTCTACTTCATCCCTATTTATGCTGAGAAGTCAGTGAAAAAGAGAAGTTATTTCATATTTTGTCCTCTTTTTTTATTTTACTACCATTGACCATTTTCCCTTTCTTTCTTCTACCCTGTGATCTACATCCTACTTCTGCATAGGTCCTAAACTTACATGAATTTTACAGAGTGCAATTTAAAATTAAGCACATTCCTAAAAGCTTTCCTGAATAGGAAGGGATTAAAAAAACACATGTGAAATGAAGTATTTGTACAAGCACTTTGCTGAATTATAATGACTTCAAAACTAAACCCAAAAGCTTCTGCTGCCTGGCTCCTCTGATCTAACATCCTCTGTGCGTGAACAGTGACATGCAGGACTTTGTATTTTTAATAATTCCGTATTCTTTTGCAAATGTCCTATCCACAGAGAACAGAAATGACCAAGAGCAAATACACTCACTGTGATGCATTGTACTTCAAATATATATTACGGAATTGTGGAACATGCATTTTCTAAGCCTCAAAGAGGATAAGCTCCATGCCCAGTAGTGTGTCTGTGCATAAAGCATGGCTTTGGGGAGTTTGTGGTGGTATGTAACATTTATGTTCACCTTGCAGAGGTTGCACTAACTGATCTCAGAGGAGGAGTTTTGGCTCAGGAAAGGATGTGGTAAAATCTGCTGGATGATGAGAGGAATCACTGGATTCCTTGAGCAAGCGCCAGCTAGTTTGTGAAAATCCCTGCAGAAAATGAGACTGCTTTCTCCTTTGGACAGTAATGGAAAGATGGAGCAGAAGCAATTCCTGGCTTCCCCTGAGACAAAGTCAGGCAGGCTGCTATGGGGAGCTGCAATAAGCATGTCTTTTTCTTCTGGTCTATTCATCACTGATGTCAAGAGCATGACATTCTTAACAAGGATCAAACGCTTTTCTCTATAATCTATTTCTCAGATGAGGTCTCGGGGAAAAAATGGGGTAGCAGAGGACAAGGAAGGAGAGGAAATTAATGAGGGAAACGCAAAAGGAGTCTTCTGTCACTAATCACGGATACTAGAAGAGATATAGCTCTTTTTTTTTTTTTTTTTTTTTTTTTTTTTTTTTTTTTGTTATACTAAAATTAGGTTATTTCTGGTTCAGTGAACTATGATTCACTATTATAGCTACAAATTTTGCAGAAGACAGACAGAAACAATTGTTGATTTAAATCCACAGTATTTTATTTTATGGATATAATTTATTTTCTTGCTTTAGGGGACCTCTCCATTTTAGAATAATTTTAAATAGAACACTAATACCAAAATTATCCATTTGTGCAATTTTCAAGAGAATTTGGTGGCTCTTTTAAAAGGACCAAATAAAAGAAAAAACACAAAGTGACATTAAAAACCCATAAATTCATCATTCCTCTTGACTAAATCTTTTATAAACAACTTAAAAAATCAGTTTTGGTTATATTTCTTCACAAAATACAGTGCAATTCTGAGTGAACTGAAGAGTGGAAACCATGGATTTGTCTATTTTCAGACAGTCATTGTTCTTTTTAATTAAATGTCAGGTGCTCTCTGATGGGCTTCAAAGACTAGTTTAGGGCTGATTTCACATGTTGAGTATATATAAATACACAATTATGCAAAGCTTTCACAGGCCAAAGCTATAATTCAGCAAAATACTTAAAGAATAGGCCTACTGTACATACCTTAATACTCACTTAACACTAACAGGTTGAAATACTTTGCAAATTCGAAGCACAAGTAGTAGGGTCCCTTTACAGAATAGTATTGAAATACATTTCCAAATCTACACTTGTTCAGAAAAAAAAATAAAAAATAAGCATGACTGAACACACTTGTTTAAATACCTTCCTTAACTGGTGCCTACAAGTAAAGAGTAGAAACAGATAGGAACAGAAGATGTATGTCTTAATGGAGAGCTCTATATGATGTTGCAAAACACAGACTTACTTGAGAGTGGTGAGCTCTGTAAGGGATGGCTGGGTGGCCTTGAGATAGCTCTCTCTCCGTGCAGCAATCTTTGGAGATGGCTTCGGACTTGAGTCTGAGTCTCCACTGTCATCATCCCCCATGGCTTTGATGTAACTGCCACTACGCATTCGTCGGCAGGGGATCTCATCATCTTTCCCTCGTGGAGTGAATCCAGTCCATTCATCTTGAGGAACCTTAAATGATAAACACAATTCTCTTATTAGTGCACTCTTCCCTGATATAGCTGCACAGCAAGATTTGATCATGCTAAACCACAACAGAGCAATAACAAGAACTCTCATGGCCAAGGGCACATCCTCAATCCCATTTGACCATGGCCTGCTGTTTCAGTGGAGGGCCACTTCTCCTCTTGCATAGTCACAAGCACCTCTGGAGTATGTTATTTTCCACCTCTTATCTGGGAAGTTTCTAGCAAACATGTTGACATAGGAGCCTCAGTTAGGTATAATATTGGGCTGGATAAATCTTTTTATTTGGTGGTTTTCATTCAAAGCATTTGCAAACCAGATCAGAGTATTTTTGGTTCAGCTCAACCTTTTGAACACCTTCAGGGAGTCACAAAAGATGAAATACGAATCCCTATATCACAATCTTTTCAGACTGAGTGTACTTAGTTACACTCACCAGGATGATTTTGGTTCAAGATACATTTCAAATTAGTAGAGCTATGTATTAATCATCACAAAAGTAGGCTTGTAAGTATGAAATTATACTACTATTGCTTCTATAGCATAATTAGTGCGACTAAACACCCATGAACTTTCAGGGATCCTCCTTTCGAATTATGCTAGTCTGAGTGTCTGAGTCATACAATTCATTATTCCCTTCTTTTTCTTCTTCTTATTGATGTACTTTATTCCTCTTGATCTGAAGTAAGCGATGTCCATTCTCTGCATTGGAAATCTGGAACACTGGGGATATGCATTCATGAGATTTTGGGACATAGCAGAGGACAGTCCAAGAACATGGTGCTGGTGCTCTTGCCCACCCATCCTCTCTGTTCTTCTGCTCCTGGGGCTTCTAACCATTGTAAAGCAACACCTTTCTCTTTTCTGGGAGAACAGAAACAACATGCAGTGGAACAGGGTCCTTGAAGGAATTGTCCTGAAGTTATTTTGCAGAAACTCCATTTTTATAGTAAAGGTGAAACAGCAAAAGCGCTTTTCAGTTAAACATATTTTGTGTTAGATTTAAATAAAAGTAGTTGTAAATTTTTAATTTGCTGCTTTTCTGGTTATTCTTAGTGAATCAACTCTATAAAGCAAGTTATAACTACAATGCTCAGAAACCCTTACAAGCCATATTAAACAAAGGGTCTCAAATCTGGATTGCTAAAATTTGTCCAGCAGCTTACAAATATTGGCATCTACCAGGATAATCACCGGGTGTCTCTTTTCTATGGAGAGTGTGTTCTTCAACAACATTTAACTTCTGCTGAATATCTTGTATATACATTGCTTCCCAAACTTCAGCCAGAGCATTTACATGCCAGCTTGTTTAGACAACCAAAACTGAAACACTGGACTGCTTACTAACTAGTTTAGCTGTTGATTCCCACTACAAACGTAAGCCTAAAACCAGCCTTTCAGTGTAGATCAAATTTTTATGGCATTTTATCAATCTAGGCTGCTATAAACTGAAAAAGTCCCTGTGCTATACAAATGAAAGAAGATATTTAATAATCCTAAGAATTCATGGGCTTATAACTAATTATAATTAATGAACCAAACTATTCATAAGCCATGCCATTGCTTGCTTCATGCTGATTTCAAACCCAAGACCTTTCCAGTTTTCTTCCTTGATTGACTCTTTTTTTCCTGCTGCTGACATCATGATTTAAGGTTTTGAAATTCCAGGCTCAAACAAGTCTTTCCTTCCTCTTGTGCTCAGTCTGAGCTCTCTCTTTTCTACCAGATCTCTCTTGAACAAAGCTCAATTGGAGCTTTGATATTTTCCTCAGAGGACTTAAGATTTAATCCTGGAAGTTACTCTAGTTTGTATCTTTATCAACATTTCTTCTTATGACAGTTTGTCACGAAACTTATGACAGTTTCTCAGGACTGACTTCCTTCTCAGTTGCTCCATGGTTTATTTAACCAATTCTTTCCTTATGCCTTTTAAATTTCTAATTTTTCTTTAAACATTCTTTAGTTAATGACTCTGGTAACTCTACTATTTAAATTCTTCTCTTCCAGCAGCATGCAAAGTTTGTTGCTGTTTTCTTTTTTTTTTTTTTTTTTTTTTTTTTTTTTTTTTTGTCCGGGCTTCAAGAATATAAGTTACTTACGGCAGGAAAATATTTCAATGTCCAGGTTTTTTATTGAACAATGGCTTGCAGAATTGTGTATCTATAGGAAATAATTGAGCAAATACACTTAAACCCACCGAAAATAGTCTTCTAGAAAAGGGTAAGACTAACTAAGAACTGGAGTATTACAGACTGAGAGTACTAAGTACTGACAGAACCCACTGAAGGAACAGGATTGAATATATGTCTCTGATGTTTCCACATCAAATAAAAAAAAAAAAGAAAATTAAAAAGAAAAAGAAATGTCTTAATTCTGTGGCTTTTAAGTTTATGTCTAGACCCCAGGTCTGGAAAGTTGATGGTTTCCTGGTAGGTAAATGTCTGTAAAGTGCAAAGGAAGTGCACTTGGCAGTGGTTTTGATTCTGATTTTTAATATCTAAGACTATGGATCATTCTACGCTCCTCCTCCAGCCACTTATGACAGACAGAGGACAATATCTTTTCAGGTCTTTTTCTTGCAGTGGTTCTAGCCCTACAGCATCATTAAACAGCAGAAATACAATCTATGTTCATACCACCCCTCACATACATTTTGGAATCTACAGCTCCTGCTTGTCAACTGTAAAACCTTGACTCTTCAAATCACTCATGTTCAAAAAAGAAGTTAACACAGGTTTAGTAAAACCAAGTTCGGCTGACATTTTGATGACATGCTCAGACTTCAGTCAGAAGTTTGAAACCTGTAATAGTGTTTTTCCAATCACTTTTCAGGCAGATATTAGATATCTGAGCATGTAATCTGTGACTTCTCAGAGGACATGCACTTTAATCTGTTTAAAATTTTATTCATTATGCTTTAGTTAAAGATCTGTGCTTTTTCTCATTGAAATAGTGAATCAATCTTTAATGCACTAAATAAAATATGTTATTATAATGTTAAGGTTGGTGTCTTTAACAGAAGAAGTCAGGGAAAGTTACAGTGCTCATATAGCATCCATAATTCAGGCAAGCTGAACACTTGTAGCTTTATGAAATAATAGACATACTGTTAAATTTAATGCTGTAGTTTATAGGTGCAATACAAATGATAACATATAGTTGCTGTGGGCACCATAACTCTGAAATTCTTGAGTTCTGTTATCAGTAACTCCATACATAAGTACAATGCCTCTTATCACAAAGCATCTCAAAATTATTTAGATATGATAGGCCAAGTTTTGAAAGCTGGCTGCAATGAATTTACCACAAAACATTCTATTTATACAAGCAAACACTGTGTACCATGATGAGTTTTGAATGCATTGCTCTAGTCCCAGAATTTGTATGATGTGTTGGGGTGGAAGCTTCCAGTTTGAGCTCTGTTCACCCAGTGAAGTGAGCAACCACTGGAAAACATCATGCTACCTTTTTAGCTGCTCTTCCACCTCTTAAACATTCTAGGTGCAGAAAAAGAAAGCTGAGCTGTCCACACAGAGACCAGGGGCAAAGCAGTCTCAGGGAGCGCCACAAACCCACTGCCTGGTTTGTGTACTGGACGTTACCTGCATGTGCAAACCCAAGGAAAGTGTATGAATGCAGCACAAGTTCCATTACCATTTTATGGGTTTAAGGATAAACCCTGTATGTGCCAAAGAGAAAAGAATGACTATGGTTAGGAAAAATATCCATATTTAGAAAACAGCCTAAAATATCAACCCAGATATGGTTCTAATTTCAGTTAACACATTGAGGAAGTCAGAGTGTTTGTAAAAACTATCTTGTGTGCCTAGACAAATCTGCAGTAGAAGAATGTAATAGTTATTTGATTAAAGATCTATTTTAGTTAAACAGTTTGTGCAGTTTTCTTACGGATATTTAAGGCTGAGTGTTTTTTGTTTTTGTTTTTGTTTTTTTTCCTTTTCCTCTTTTTTTCTTTTTTCTTTTCAGTAAGGTTTCAGTGTTTAAAAGAATATTAGGGAAAGAAATTTGGGTCCAGTTTCCCTTTATCTTATTTCAGTTTTACAAAAGTCAGAAACCCTGATTTCAGAAGTTGGAGTAGGAGAAAACAGTAAGGCATCATGTAACCGGTAGGGAGCATTTGCAGGGTAAAGAAATGCTTTAGAAGAAGTTGTAGATTTTTGCTTTGGCTATTAAAAGTTGTAACACTTTTAATGCAAGGATTGTAGAAGACTGTCTGTGTATTACTTGAGTAGGACAAACAACCCTTAAAGCTCATAATTTCCTTTCATTGTACCTATTTTGTTTAGAAAATACAGGCAGATGAAATAATGTCAGTTTCAGTACTTCTGTGCCTATAGTCAAATACCTCAAACAATACCTACTAAAAGTAGTAACCCGATTTTCAGAGTGCTGTCTTCGGTGCCTAAAAGGAACGTCTGTAACAGCTCATAGCAGACAACACAATTTACTGTCACAGTGAAGTGTTTCATGTCATGGGAAAAAAGTGAAACATAAACGCTCTCAAAACTCCAAATTGTGAAACTAAAATCAATCACATTATTCCATTCTGTTTCTATATATATTGTACTATACATTCTATAGAGTGTTTCCTTCTGTTTATAGGAAATATGCTGGGGAAAGTGTCTATGTCAACCTCCAGCTCTTTTTTTTCACTCAGAAGGTCTGCACAGATTTTCCCACAGGCTCTTACTCTGTTTGAACAGCCAATACTATGTCTGGCAAGGCCACATACTACACTGCACATAAGTGCATATGCACGGGATCGACTGCCTTAGAGGATTAATGGCATTAAGACTGACATACCTGAAATAAAGCTCTTTCATGCTCTTAAGAAAATCATATTATCCAATTACCTTGGCAATACCTTTTTTCAGTATCAGAATATCAAGCAGGAACATCACTTGCATGATTGTTTTTTCTCACATGAAAAAGGGGGAAGAGCTAAATTCAGATCTAACAATGAACATCATTGTTTTTATTAAAATAGAACTATTATTATTCACAGTATTGAAGAAATAGAGATCCTGGAAACGTTTCATTCTGTAAATGATCTTTAAGATCATGTATCATTCTTTCTTTACAAGCCTAAAAGTCAAAGATTGCACTTATACAAAAAGTGCACTGAAACAGGACACCATTATTAGTTGAAAATACATAGAAAGTATTCAGCAAAGGCCTCTGAGCCAGGCAACTTACTAAGACTTAAGACTTCAGCATGCACCTAGAAATAAAATGTTTGTTACAAGTATGAAATCTAAGCTTGACTATTGCTTCTTTTTTTTTTTTTTTTTCTGATTGAATAGCAGATACAAGATTCTTTTGTAAACAGAACAGACTACACAGATAACATACTGCCGAAAGCCAACATCTTACCTGGATTCAGCTTAATTGAGTGTGCAGATTACCTGCCCTGATCTTTAATTAAATTTATGTTGCTCTGGAAGTGGTCACACTTTGTCATTAACCAGGCTGAACTGACTGGTCAATTCCTTTAATGTATTTTTTGATATAAAGAAACTGGATTTTTCTAGTAGATAGTCTAGGTCCCCAAATAAAGAAACCAAGCAAACAGGCATACTAGCCCCCCAAGTTTTCAAACATTAATTTCAAAAGCTCACACAGTGATATGTGAAATAAATCCAGCATGTAAGGACAAAGGTAAAAAACACCATTTTTTATTCAGTTTCTAAACAATAAAATTAGAATATCTAGTATCTTTTTTTTCCCCCCAAAATTGTTATTAACTTACCTCACTGGAGGAAATAGCAAACAGACTGTCTCTATAGCAAATTAAGTTCATTATTGATCTCTAGTTTGATTTGGTTTATTGCAGCTGAAATCATTAAAGCTTCTCCCTGTGCTTTGCCAAAGCAATGTGGATGACTACAGAAGTAAACACAAGGACTGGAAGGAGTGGCTAACCATCGCTCACAGCAGTAGACTTGTAACTTTAGCTTTCTATTAGTATGCAAATACTTAATGAAATGAAATCACACAACTGAAGAACAATGCTTAATGACTGCTCGGTGCAGATTTTCAAACCCATGTAATTTGGTTTTCTTAGCCGTTATTATGCCTCTTCTGCATGCTGTTAAGGAAGTTTCAATTGCCATCTTCCACTTACTAAGCCTATTCCTAGCACTCATGAATATTGAATTAATCAGACCAATAAAGATGACAAGCATTTCATTCTATCAATGTGCATGTGTTAAGAATCATTGAAGTACTCAAAAAAAAGGGAAATCTTAGCTTAAAGAATAATATATGTTTAATAAGCCTTACAAGTTTTCAGAAAGGCAGATAGGAAGGTTGCTTCTATTTAGGACAAACTTAATATGCTCAGTATCTGCTGCAACACTTGCTTTAGCGTGTAGTATTTCAGCAGCCAGGTTCCACTATAAATTAATATAGTTTAGCTGCCTTATCTCCATATTTTTTTACATGAAGAGCAGTAACAGCCAAAATAAAGACCCTGTCTGAGATAGAACATTACTTCCTCAATTCTAAGTGCCCACACCTTGCATCAAACCTGAACAAATTGTATGAAGAATTGCAATCTTTCTTCACATAAAAAAGTTCGGAATGTCTTCTAAAACAGTATGAATCCTCATAGAGTAATTCAACAGACAACATTCTTCAAGCACTGCTCCAGTTTATAATTTTCATTCATCAAAAGGTGCCCCGACCACTAACATCAATCTGTTTCACATCCTGTTTTATGAAGAGGATGCGTGTCCTACACAAAACACATCTTGATTCCAGATAAATTTTCTCCTCCTGCTCTACGTATAAAAATCCAACCAACCATGAAGAAGGCCACGTGGATAAAATTATTTCAGCCAAGGGCCTTGCAAGTTTGCCACCCCCAAACACATTCTGCAGAAAGGAAACCAAACAGCAACTGCCACATCTATTAGCTGAAGGAAACAGAACTGAACGTCACATAGCAGGACTCTTGGACAGGACCTCAAACTAGAACTGCTCCAGTGATACTCATGGATGATATTCTCTCTGTGGCAGAGGTCAGACATTCATTCTCATCTTTCTCAATACCCTCGAAGCTTTCAGTGCAGTTGGCTATAAGGAGAGATGGCTCCTTGACCAAGTAAGTAGGACAGGATGACTGTTAACATGAATACTAATCCTTGACAGGACACTTTCAATGACTATCTATGGAGAAGTGTTCTTTCACTTTTAGATACCTTATTTGGGGTCAAACAGTTCTGTTCCTAATCACTTCACCACCTGCATAGAGTGACTAGTTGGCATCAAATGCCAATATTGTTAAATAAGATGTCATTTTACCTTTCTTTCACCACACATGACCACAAGCCCACTATCAAGCAGCCAGCAGGAAACTGGCTTGTGTATGGAGAACATGCAGCTGAATCTGTATCCTTGGAAAAACACAGATGTGGTGGGGAGAGCATTTTGAGAAACAGCCCTTATGCTGTTTCTGTTGGCTGACTGTAACTGGATAATCTCTGGTGCTTTGCTCATGTTGTGCTCTCACAGGCAGCAGCTGTAAGTAATGCAGTTAAGCTACCATCTCCAGCTGGCTATTAGCTTCTGTCACATTTTTTAGTGGACAGTGGACAGACTTGACTGAAACTTCCACATTGTGCTTTTTTTTTTTTTTTTTTTTAAATAAATTACAACAATGAAATATACCTGCAAAAGAAGCTTTCATTTGATTCTAAGGAAACTTTCCCAGTTTCAGAACATCATAGTGTGTCTTAGTGATTCCAAACTTTCACCTTTGCTCTACTGTAGTATCCCTCTGGATATCAAATGAAGGTCATGGTCTTGACTCTCATCTGCTAGGGACTGAATTGCTAGAGAACAGGAAATCTCAAAGACTGTGAGATTGGCTGGAGTTATGTCAGTAAAGCAAAAGTAAACACAACTTATTTGCATAAAAGACTCTTAGAGACAATTAAAAGACTGTCTCTGGAAGCCATGGACCATCAGAACTGTCACAGTGCCTTATCTGACTGCCTGGCGCATTGCCTTTGGAGAGAGAAATACATAGCTATCAGAAGTCGAGGCAAGACAGTCCCGTGCAGAGGCTCAGGGTGAGAGGATGAAAGGACAAACAGTACACAACAGATTCATGTTCTTGTTGCTTGATTCACTAGTGACAGGAGGTCAGCTGTGCAACCAACATAGCACAAGAGCATTTGTAAGGCAGAACAGAAACTGTGGCCAGCTGCCCCCAGCTCAAACCACTCTTCTGGCACTGTAGTATTTCTCCACTCAAGATCTGTACTACAAATTCCATTCTAGAAACAAAAAACCAATACCTGGATCTAGGGGAAATATTCTTTGTTACTTTGCACCTTCGACTAAGGAAAACATCACTGCTCAGTGTTTTTTTCCACACCTACTTAGCATGTCTCCACAATAAAAGTTAATGATTTCAAACTCAGATGAAGACTGAAATGATCCTCTTTGCTGGACTTGATTTGTCTTGAAGATTTTTATTTTATTTATTTTTTACTGTGAAAATACTGAAAATAATAAGATGAGAACACTTCAGATATTTAAGACTACAGAAAGAAGTCAGATCCAGGACTGAGTCAAATCTTACCTATGAAGGAACTGCAATAGATACCAAATGCCAGCTGCATTTGCAGTCATAATTTTCATAAACATTTCTGACATAACTGTGTGTAATGTACTGTCACACAAATATGTTGCTAAATTGTATATAAGGTGTGCTAGCAACACAAAATAGTGATCCAGCTGCCAAGATTATGTTCATTAATGGATCCGCTATTAGCAAGTAGGGATGTTAACAGAATGAACCAACAGTAATTCAAGTTAATCTAGAAAAAATAAGATCAGTACCCGTATATTCAATATAAAAAGTTACAGGATGGTGATGAAAGTAAAGGATAGAAAATTATTACCTAAGGAACATGGGCAGATAAAATTGCAGCTAAATGTGAAGCACTGATATTGCTGTAGAACAGCTCTCTTAAGTGCTCAGGTGACCTCCATTACTGCATTACTCAGACACCAAAGGTCAGTCTAGGTATTAATTAAATGAATGAGAACACAGCACTTGTTAAGGTGAAATATGTGGCAAGATTATTCTCATCACCTCAGCTGACAATTTCTGTTTTTTTTTAAGGTAAAGGACTGCAAAGATGAGGAGGACAGCTATACTGAAATACTTTCCTACATCTTTGACTGAATATAGCAAAGACATCTTGGGTAGGTTTGCAGGTAGGCTAAATAACCAAGATGTAGAATCAGTGGAATTATTTGTTATTAATGTATTTTTTGTAAATAAGCTATTCTGTGCTTTATTTATATTTTCCAAGTGCCCACAAATTCCGTAATTTTATTCATTATTCATATTACCCATCTCACAATTTTAAAACTGAAATAAATTAGCTTTCTGTGAGTTATGTTTTTTCAGTTTTAATGTTCTTAGACACTAGGATATTTTAAAATTCATGAACATTTAAGAATTTCCAAACATTTTCATGATTATTCCATTACCTGGAAGATGGCCTAGAATACATTATGACATTTGACATTTTATTTTACAGATGTTCAAATTGCTTCACTAGCTTCACTGAGAAGTATGTTTCAAATGAGTTCAGTAAGAAAATTTCAAACTTACACCTCATATACTTTGTAGTTCTGACTGGAAAATTGAAGGGGAAATAATATATGCTTCATTCACTTTCAATTTCTAATGGAATAAGAGCAAAAAAGGCAGGTCTTCAGGAATATGAAAAATGGAAGATAGAATCATAGCATGGTTTGGTTTGAAAGGGACCTTAATGACCATCTAATTCCAATCCCCTGCCATGGGCAGAGACACCTTCCACCAGACCAGGCTGCTCAAAGCCCCGTCCAACCTGGCCTTGAACACTGCCAGGGAGGGGGCAGCCACAGCTTCTCTGGGCAGCCTGTTCCAGTGCCTCACCACCCTCATAGGAAAGAATTTCTTCCTGATATCTAATCTGCATCTACCTTCTTTCAGTTTAAAACTATTATCCCTTATCCTGTCAGTGCAGAGTCCCTCCCCATCTTTCCTGTAGCCCCCTTTAAGTACTGGAAGGCCGCTGTAAGTTCTCTCCAGAGCCGCCTTTTCTCCAGGCTGAACAACCCCAACTCTCTAAGACTGTCCTCACAGAAGAGGTGCTGCAGCTCCCTGAACACCTTTGTGGCCCTCCTGTGGACCCACTCAAGCATGTCCATGGATATTAAAATACAGTTTACATATATACACAAGGACATACTGAAAGATTAATTTGAATATGGTAGTTGTGAGAGAAATGCAAACACCACAAATGAGGAAACAGTACAGAATAACTGAAAATGCAGATAGACTTGCACACATAAGAGATCTAACATAAATTGCTGTGTCATAAGGACAATCACTTTGTAATTGAATATATCACGTTAACAAATTGTATGACAGATACTGTTCCTTATTAGTATCCTGACCTAGGATGCTGCCCTCTATTTGGCCATCCATGGACACAAGCAACAGAAAGAAGCTAGGATTGAGCAGTATCTCCTAAGAAATTCTGGAAGTGCCTTGTCCTGACACTGGAAAACAAGTAACTTCTTTACCTATGGGTTTCTTAATGCTACAGATTATATAATAATTCACATTACAGACAACCTTCACACAGGAAACTGAATACAAGTATGAACTAGAGCCCTTCACGACCCACAAATCCTTATTACAACCAGAAACTTCGTTTATATTTTTTTATATTATTTCTCACAATCTTTCACCAAAGGACAAGCTATGCAAATGTGAAACTTGGATGACTGCACTGTCGTCTCCGCCTACTGCACTTCAGTTTTCAGAAGTAAAATTTCCATCTTCAGCCCCAACTGACTTCAGTCTCATCAGATGGGATCAAAAGAAAACATATGACTGACCCACATAAGAAGAAAAGAGGAATAATATGAAAAATGTCATCCTTTGTATTTTTCTCCATCTCTTAACGAGTGGACCAAGGACAATGGGAACAATAATTACAGGGAACATTGAATGGCAAAACTATAATGAGACAAACTCTGCAGTGTATTTGATACCTTATTAGCTTCAACAATCATGAATTCATAGAAAACAAGAGTGTCGAAAATATCTACCCATGTATTTAGACCCTATTGTTTGCAGAAAAAGACTGGTGCTTACATTTTGTCTTCAATAGTTTTGCTTAATTTTAATTTTTCCACAGAAGAAGCTACCAGAGAAGTAGAGGCTGTCCACTCCTTTATAGATTATTCTCTCAAGGGTGGGAAACCATTTTGAAGAAGAATTTTTGAGAAAGCATGAACAGTTCTTTCTCACCCTCCTTCAAATTAGTCCAGTTGTAAACCTGGATCAAATAAAGGTGCTTTTCTGAAGAAGTTGCTCAGAAAAAGGATCTTAACTTTCTACTAGCCAGTTCCTCATTCTTGAAATGAGAAACAGAAAGGAGAGAAAAATACAATTCCATTCCCAAAATGCAGGTGAAAACAAAAGGTTTACGTGACAGTCTTTAGACTAGTCTGGGAGCTAATATCTCTTTCTGAAGATGCACAGTGTTGAGTCAAGCCTCCCCTAGACCTCCAAGGATGGACACTGTGCCTCAGTACCCGGGCTGGAAGCAGACCCCGCTGGGGTAAAGAAAAACTGTACAATGCAGGAGGACTCTGCACTTGATCCAAATTCCAAATTACGAGAAATAAGCCCATCTGTAATACGAACTACTGCCAACTTCTTCCACAGAACAGTTATGTGGAAAATATCACACCAAGTGAGATAATCATTTGTTATTTCCATGTCTTTACACTGAGAATTCATCCAGATACTTTTGTGATAAAAGCCCTTACAAGTAAATGTGAAGTCATCTGTGATCTCTGATATACTCAGATCTATCAGGATAAAGAAAATTATCCTGAGTACTCTGAACTGAAAAGAAAGTCACTCCTTCATTGCATTCAGACACTATCACAAGAAGAGTTTGCACAAACAAAATAGTTGCCTCTTTCAAGGATCGGAGAGTTTATATCCTGGACCATAAACAACAGCTTATATTACAAGTGAGTTCATAAAAGCATCTATTTAATATTTAATGAGTTAAATAAAGCAACAAAAAAGCATCATAATAATAAAATTAAAATATCAGAGTTGTGAAGTATTGTAATGAATTTGCAGCTTTCTTCTCATTTAGTGCATTTCTAATTGTTCTAACAGGACACCAGCCTTTTGATACAATGATGAGAAGGTCACCAGGAAAACAACATATATACAGAATACCTCTGCAGTCCACTGAAGGAGAAATACTCTGCTGCTGTTAATATATATTTATATTGCAGGACAGCCAAAAGGCCTCAATTAGGTTCTGTGCTCCATTGTGCTGGGCACTGTGGAGACACAAAAGGGAACAAAGTCGAAGCCCCCAAAGGGCTTGTAGGGTAAGAAGATAAGTGATGTAGTGAAGAGAAAGGCAATGGGATGCATTCAAAATAGGCTGACTTTTTAATACCTATATCCATTTGTCATCCTTTCAAGCTGCCAAGAGAGAATAATAATCCTGACCTGATTCCTCAAATCTACCCTACTCTGAATATTGTTTCCAATGTTAATCGAAGCGTGGTTAAGAATTTTCTTTTTTTAAAAGCGATTCCAAACCACTTACATTTCCCTGGCTTTTACAAACAGGCATACAATTATAAAAAATTAAATAAAATGAAATGAGAACCAATATAAAACTACTAGTGAGGATGGGAAACACAATGAGAATTTAGTTATTCTAAGTGAAAATTTAGTTATTCTAATTCCTGCCCTTGATAATTGTTGGACATATTTTCATACAGACACAGATAATGTCCTCTAATTCCACTTCAAGAGTCTATTCCTGTCAGTTAAACATTATCTAAAAGTCCCTATGGAGGTGTTCATTTAAAGCTGATGCTGGCACAGTTTTTCGCTCTTTTCTAGCCATCTGGTCACATACTGAATTGTCAGCTATTTTATCTAAACCCGAGAGGAAGATTGAAGGAGTAAACAAAAACATCAACAAAAGAAATCTTAGGGTCCAAAGTAACCGTAACGATCAAACCTAAAGTTATGATTTCTTCTCACTCACAAAAATCAGACAAAAGAGACTTAATAAAAAAAAAACACCTCACAAGATTGCAACCTGAGGCTATTTTGAAACCCCTCTCCCTCCCGAGTCCATACACACAGCTGTAAACACACACTGAACATTCATATAGTCCTCTCTCCCCCGACCCCACTCTCCTAATAATTAATAGAAAATACACAGATCCATTTCTTTACATTCAAAACTTAGAATCTCAGAGGCTGGCATTCAAAATTATTCTGCATGCCATTCAATAAAACCTTTTAAGATCAATTTTTAAATGCGGATGCTTCAGTCCTACGCTTTCTCTGCGTACTGACTTTAAACAACAGAATGTGGAAGCTGACTGTCTCATTAAAGCACACATATGAGAAAACTCGCTACAGTTTCTGTACAAATAGACAAGAGTCCCACTACATTAAAATGAAACCAAATCATCTTAGCAAACCTCTTTTTTCCTCATGGTCTTCTCTCTTCTCTGCGCAACGTTGTTCCATCTTACACACACACTTAGATGTGCCATAAGTGCTTCGTTTAAAGTGCATAAAAGCTATCCACAGCTCTCCTAAGAATGAAACAGTTTTAATATTTTCTGATCCATGTTCCTGCCACAAACATTCACTGGCAGTATGATAGCTCCAAGAGCAGACATCTGATTCTTGACATTTAAAGATACAATACTGGTGAAAAATAGTGACGCTGTATTAACTGCAAACAGCTTGTGAGGGAGTAGGTGATGTACTCCTAAAATGTATAATCAGAACAAGCAATAATTCCAACCTTTTGATTTTTTATTCTTGACTCAAAGCCATGAGAAAGAGGAATAGCCAGATAAACAAATCTGGACATGTTACAATAATTGTTTTATGAGAATTTATATTCTATGGCAAAAGGAAAGTAGGTTGTTTTCCTGCTGGAGAAAGTATTAAGGTACCCCAAAGTTTCTCAGATGGATCTCAAAAGCTTTCATAATAAAATAAGCAGTAAATGAAGGCAAATCTTGAAATTACAGAAATCAAAGAATTTGTATCCTGGTAACATTCGGTTAATTGACATTGTAATGCTAAGTGCAAGCACTACGACATCAAATTCCTTATACCCCTACTGTGATTGCCTTATAAATTCAAAAAGTACACAGAAAGGTCTTATTTTTCTCACATGAAAAAATTAAGCCTGTTCCAACATGAACTGTTTCTTTGAAATACTGAATGCTGGGAAAAAAAAAAGAAAAAAGAAAAAGCAGATTTATTTTTAATTTCAGCAGCATTACCCCTTGTTTGGTGATCAGTGACCTCTTGGGAAAGTTGAAATATCAGAGCAAACCTCCATCCCCCACAAACACCTGAGACAAGGCAGAGTACAGTTAACAGCAATCAGTTCTCCACACTGTACCTGGAGGTACTGACATGACCGTTCCTGTTGACACGTCTCTGCCTTCACCACTGTCTGGTCCATGTTAACTGATGCTTTCTGGTAAACTTCACGGGCTCTGCTCACGGTTAAGGTAGAGGACCAAGAACTTTTCTTCATTAACTGGGAGTCCAAATTCATGGGCAGATTTGCACAGGTAGAGCATTTGACATCATTATTGCTTCTGGATGACTTCACAGTATGTTCGCTAATAGTGTTATAGGCTTCCATAAAGTATTGGGAAGAAGAACGATCAGGGCATCTTCCCATGGTCATGACCCCACTGGGACCATGATAAATGCAAACATCATTGTCCAAGTTGTCATCTGAACTCCACCATCCTGATGCATTGGATCTGGGCTTACCTTCTGATCGCCTTTCTTTACTCTTGCTGCGCTTCCCATACCTCATCGTCTGCGACTCCTCCGGGCTTGCTTTACCCCCGTTGACACTCCCCTTGGATGGTCCCTCCAGTGAATGGGACTTGGTAAAGAGCTTTTGGACAGAATGAACCAGATGTCGGATCCTCCCTGGGCTGTCACTGCGGTGCTCCATGGCAGTCCGCTTGTACTGCAGAGTGTGGTAACCATCCCGATTCAGAGGCAGCTGCCGCTCAAACTGATCCAAAAGGTTGGCAGGAATGCGGTTGGTCTTGTTGGCAGTTCCGTGGGGAACCAGAGCACACTCATCCTTGAGTTCATGGTGGGAACTGTAATGTCTCCGGGGAAATGTGCTGCTGGCAATTTGATCGCTGTAGGGCACCATGCACTCTGCCTGAAAAGAGTTCCTCTGAGTGTAGTAAGGGTGGTCTGCAGGATGGGGGTCCACCGGGTTTAACAAATATGGCTTCCTGTCTGGGTGGTGTGGCAGACTGTCACACGGAGGGTCACAGGCAACCCCATGATGATGACTACGGCTGCTAGATAATCCCTTCATCGTTGATGTAAAGCAAGTCCCAAAGTCATCTAATACGTATGGCTATGCAATGGGCAGATCTCAGAGAAAGGCCTAAAAGAATGAAATACAACAGAAGCCATAAGATATTCGAGCTAAGAGAAAAATCAGCATGTGCACATTTAGTATTCATTGCTTCTTATTGTAAAAATAATTGGAATAAACATTCTCTGATTCTTTTTATTGCTTAATCTTTTCCATGTCCAACACAGTGATAGGGGATACCTAAATAATATACAAGAAAAATTATCTAATTCCACCAGCTGGAAAACAGAAGCAAGGAAAGTTTTCTGATGAGAAATTCACTATTGTTCATGACTCCACAGCAAGGTAAGTATCAGCACCTATACTCTAAATCCTCAGTCCTGAAAACATTCATGGACAGGGGCCTCCCAGGAGGCCCTGACTGCTCACCTGCATGTTTTCAGGGCCAAATAAATGCATTAAAAAACATCATGTCCTTAATGGAGCACTTTCTGGTTACTTTGGGCCAATACAAAGTGTGGTGCAATTAATGGGAAACTTTTCTCTATCTTCAATGCACATCTGTTCATGATTCAAGTGCAGTTTTACTTGATATCCATGCTGTCTGCTTAGACTGGAAGCATCTCAAAACAATATCAAAACATCATTTCTGTAAACTCTTCAAATTAAGAATGAAACAATAATTTTACACTAATTCTGTCAAAATGAAGCCAAACCAACTGTTTAATAACCTATATATTTGGGGTTGGTGTATTTACTGTCTACTTGCTTCTATTCACACACAAAAAAAATCTTATTCTGATAATGCATGACTTGGTTTAATTTTCAGAGTACTAGGCAGTGTTTAAATATCCCTGCCTACTCCTTCTACTGTTAGGGGACCTGGTATAGCCAAAAGTTGCACATTTCTACAACAGCATAAGGGATTTCAACACTTAACACTTGATTGCAGTTATTTGGCCCTGAAGTGACTCACAATGTTATAGGCTATTGATTACAACAAGTTGAAAATGCAAATCTTCATCACAAGTGATATAATAACCACTCTGTTTGAGGTCAGATGTCCTCATTTCAGCTCTCACCACTAGGAAAAGTCTGGATGCAACTGCTACTGCAATCTCTGAGCTACTAATGTGTAAATTACAGGGTTTCAGACAGAGCAAAACATTCTAATGGTGCCATCTCAGCTTCTGACGAGTAGAGGACTTCTTAGAGGGTGCCCTTTTATACCACACACAACCAAAATGGGAGTCACTGAGCTACTTTATTCTTTTATGGCATGTCTAGTCACATACTACTTTTGTTAAATGTCACCCTTGAGATCTTTCTTGAAGTACGGATAGACATGCATAGCAAACAGTTTTCCACTATGTTCCTCCAGTGTTCTCTCAGGTAAAGTTCATGTTCTAACAGGTTGTAGACATTGTACCTACTGGCAGATTGGCAATAATGAAGTTTTCTAAAATAGCATTAAGTTAATGTAAGTCTGGAAAAGCATGCTCTGCATTTCATCAGAATATATTTTATATTTTCTTCTGAATCTGCAGTGAGCTGAAGAGGAGTTTTTTTCAGTATGCTTCAAAGCTAGTGTGGATGTCCTGCATTTCATTCCCCCTCACTGGGTCCCTGAAATGCAGAAAATGTTCAGAGAGGAGACCCTGAATTCCAAAAAATGAGTTTTCAAAATACCACAAAAAGCACCTGAAATATTCCAAATAGATGATCTCATTGGCTTACCTGAAGAGAATAATGGCCAAAGGCACTTTTAAAACCACAAGAACAATATATTCAGAGAGCTGGACTTGTCAATTAGACTGTAGTGACAATTCTTAGCACTTCTAAAGAGCATTTTACATTTCTACTGACTCCTTTAAAAATGTGATTTATTAGACTGTATAACAGAGAAACATCCAAAGGGATGTAGCAGTAGATGCATTTATTGAAAATGTGACTTGACCAAGAATAACACATCAAGAATACCAGTAAAGGATATAATGACCAAATAGAAATACTCTAGTCTTTGCTATCTATGAATGTCTTTCACACTTGAAGGCTTGTGAAAACAAGGCTTCAGCCAGTTAAGTTTTATTTAAATCCATTTAAAAACATGCCACAGTCCTCAAGGTGATCAATAAATTGTCTTAGGGCTAACATTAGACTAGTGTGTTATTTAAGATAAAAATAGTAAAACCTTCCCCCAAATATATGAGAAAGATGCAGAGAAGTACAGTAAGTGGGACATGCCCAGAACCAGTGATTTATTTTCTTTTTTTCATTACCTGGATGGCTATGAATTTTTCATTTTTGTGTACCGTGGAAAAAGAGTATATGTAGACAAAGAACTGAAAGGACCTATAATTTACAGAATAGTAAAGTCATGACAGGCAATGAGGGATGTCATGGAATTATTAAGAATAGGTAGTTGTATTACACTGATGGAGCTGGATGGCTGGGATGAGGAAACACTTGATCTGATTTATAGGCTGGGACAGAATAGTGTGGAACATCTTGAAGATCAAGATGAGCTTAAAAGATATAAGTATGGTTTGACTGATGAGAGCAGCAGTGTTACCAGCTGTGTTTTGGATGGACTGGCAATATGGATGCTAAGGAGGATGTGCAAGAACTCTTAAAAAGTGAAAAAGCTTATGAAAAGTGACATTTGTCTGTAGAGAGAGAAAGGGACAGGCTTTCCATAAATTGTGGAGGAAGATTGGCTAAGCACTGCTATATGAGCTTGGATGGCAAGTAGGATGGTGAAAATTTTTAGGAGAAAAGATAACATTTAGTTCTACACCCATTTTGAGTCTGAGCTGTCAGTGAATCTTCCATGAGGAAGTACTGGAGAAAAAAGCAGAAAATAGATAGGATGATCTGCCCAAGAGGAATCAGATGAACAGATACAGATAACAACAGGGAAAATATGATTGTAAAAGCAAAAGATCATAGAGTTGCAAAAAAGGGAGGATAAAGCTTTGCAGGGCAACTGGTATAAAAGAGGGAGAAAAAAGAAGTAGCAAAGACCAGAGAGTGATACAGAAAAATGAACCAAAACCAAAAGGGAGCAAGCAACCTGTGTAACAAGAAGCAGTGATAGTAAAGGCTCCAAAACCTGTGTGAAATTGAAATTCAGAGTAAAAATTGTTTATTCCCAACTCTTAGACTGGTGTATGCATTATGAGATATTTTTTCTTCTGCTGCTACAGCATTGAAAACATTTAGATTATCACATGCCAACTGGCTTAAAAAGAAAAGAGTATTAACTAGGATAGAGCTTCATTTTACCTTAACTATATTACTGCTGCTACAGTATTGAAAGTGAAATGAATCAGAAAAAAAACAAGAATGTACCATAGTACCTACCTTCCAGGAAGGGAAGAATAAGTATAATATGCTCTGTACTGAGGAAAGGAGTGGTGCTTTTCCTAAATATTTATTGGATAATTCTGCACAGAAAACTCCACAGCATAATTCCAAAATCACTCTCACACCTCAATCCTCCTTTAATATGTTAATATATGTCTCGAAAAAAAGCCTCTGATTCCATCAGTATTTTTCAAAAAATATGCATAATTTTCCATAATTGTGTTGGTTGAACCTATCAATCAATGTTTAGGGCAATTAACAGCTGGAGACAGGGCTATCTGATCATGTCATGAATAGCTGAGGGGAAATCAATTAAGATTTTTATTGTATTGTTAATTTTTGGCCAGCTAGGAACATTTAATTACACATGAAATAAGGCAAGATAATTGATGAACATACTGCCTATTAATAAACAGTGGAAATAACAATTCTATGGTCAGTAGACCAAAACCACTTGATGGCATAGGAATAAATGCGATGTTAAATAGATACAGCATTGTGAGCCTGAAGAATGCTTATTATTTTCAACATTCATGTTACATTTGCTTTTTTTTTTCTTGAAGATGCTGTGGGTAAGAAGGATATGAATATATTAATCCTTGCTGCTAACATGGTGTCCCTAACGTACAACAATTTGTTCTAACAACTTAGTGGCTAGAAAAATATGTAAATAATTCTTATATAATTAAAGTGAAAATGCATGCAAAATAACAAAACCTGAATGCATAAATTACTTTTACAAATTTTACTTAACTATATTGTCTACTCATGTGTTCCAAATTGTTGTTGCTCATGATGTAACAGTTCAAGATTCAGAGCAAAGCAAACTGCCATATGCATAATGTAAAGTGTAAGGCCAATAACTGCTAAGACAACTGACAGAATGGCAGTGATATCTATGTCAAGGTGTGCAACTTAATTATAAAAACACGGAAGTAAGATGAATATGAGAAGCAAACATGCTCTTGCAATTTGTATTAGCAATATACAGAAGGAAGGCAATGCAACTACGTTATGTGTGGTTACCAACAGAGACTCCCTAACAGCCAACCCTAACCCTAATGCCAACAGACACACCCTAAATAAGTGTCAGCAGGGCCTTAAATTTAATATCCTTGTCTGTTCAGAAACTAAGGAGTGAGAGATACCATTCAGTGAGTGAGATGATGCTTCTGAATCCTCAGTTTTGTGCCAGGTCCAGAAGCTGAGGGTTGGTACACAGATGGAAGGCAATGTAAACATATAATGTCATGTATGTACAGCTCTGAGTCAGGGAGGCATTTAATCACGAGCACAAATTGAAACACACATTTGGACCATATTGGTACTTACACCTCAGATCACAGCAGTCTTTTCAAAGAAATGCTGTGCTACTGTTTGAAGTGAGAGTATGTAAATTATGCTTTTTAGCAGTACTATTTGTAGCTGTGCTTCCATTTTATGCCCTATGGTAAACAAAGAGAGGTTCTCATTTCCACCAACATCAGTGACTTGCAGCTTTTGCTTATTTATCTACTCACATGCTATAGGATGTTCCCAGGGAAATTCCTTTCCCTGATTCTCAGACTTTTACAAACATGTGGAAGATGTGTTTACACTATCAAACTTTCACATGCTCCTCATGTAGCACATTGCTTTATCCCAAAGGTCTTGATATTTTGCAGCCATTCCTTGTGGCCTTTCTGTTATGTTACATCACATTAATGAAAATCTAGACATCAATAAAAGGATACATATTCTAAAATGCATCTATCCACATATTTCATTGAAGATATTCAGAAGAAAATGAGGCCTCACATTATCTTCCCAATCCATTTTGGCATGTAATATGAAAGATACTATGCCTTCAGTAAAACTCTCAAGAGAATGTCTGGCTTTTGCTTCCATGTCAGCAATCACACCAGGCAAGCAATACTTACAATATAATTTAATCTTCAACAGTCATAACGAGAAATGTTTTGGCCAGTAACTTAAACTCATTCCAAGTCCATTGGCAGATCAATAAGTGGGAATAACTGGGGAAAAAATGCAGCTGATCTGTGAGGAGTCCCTTGTGAATGGTATGCATACAGAAAAAACAAGAGAGGCAGCCCACCAATGATGCCATAAAAACGGATTTTTTTTTTTTTTTTTTCTGTCTGCATCCAACAATCATTAGTTTGCATATACTTGTGGTGACAAGCTTCACATTCACATCTGATGACTGTTTTCATCCATGTGCTTTTGGTGAGCAACTGTGGTGGTCAGTACCAGGGTAGTATGTGCCTTGAAGGTTTGGTTTTGGATTTATTTTCTTCATTTCTGTGGCTAATAGCGAGTGGATTCTTCAATAAGAGTGTCACTAAAACTGTAGTCACTAAAGGAACCTAACACATAATTAATCTCTGAGTCATATCTAAATGCTTTACAAGGTCTGCAAGAATTCTAGCGGTAATATGTCAGCAAAATTTTGACACAGAGTTTGATTTTTTTCAATCCTGTTAGGAGTGTGACTGGCAATAGGCAGGATAGCATGCAAAGACCTTGGCTCTACAAATAGAAATACTGAACTGTGATCATCTGCCCTTCCACTTTCCTCATTTGCACACACAATTAACAGTCAACTTTTAAAAAAATTCTGATCTGCTCCAGTGAGTAATAATATATTGTGTAATTAGGTTGCTCATGCATTTTCTGTGGTATAGGACACAGAGTCTCTCTGACTTGGTAAGGTACAGCACATTGGTTGGAGAGCCTGCTGTGAATTCCACTGCAAATTCAGAAGTGCCAATCAGCATTTTCTTCTCCCAGAAAGAAAACGACCAGGAGATTATGTCTGCATAATGTGCATGTAATATGAATTAAATTATCTGTAATATCTATTAAATTGAATAATTTGATAAATGTCATATAGGCAGTACTGAAGCATATACCTCATATACAAGTTTAGATGTTGCATTTTATCCTTCTTAGTCCACAGGATGATGAACTTTATACCCTTTTTTTTTTTTTTTTTTTTTTGGCAGTACTTACAATGAGTTTCCAGGATGCAAAGGAAGATGCTCCAAATTTGGAATGAAGTTAACACATACTTACCTGGGTTGCTCTCTTTTGGGTACCCTACTCTTACACCTGTTTGTGTCTCTAGAGATCTTTTATTTTCTTTCCTCACAGAAGCTTTCTTAAAATTAAAGGATTACAGTCACTAATTTATAGGAATTACGTCCTACAGCACTGACATCTCATAAAAATAGAGAGGCTATCACGGTGCATAAAACATACAGCATTAAATGATTAATACACATATGGAGGTTTCAGGTATGTATATAGACTGCTGCAAGTCAGTCAGTTATGAATGTGAAAGGCTGATTTTTCTAGTAGGAATGAGATGATCAGCACATAAAACCTACATTCAATGTGTGCAATGTACTTTTCCTGTGAAAGTCAAGTAAATTCATGCTGTGCGGTGTGGTCACATAATGAAAATGGACATCCTTGTATAAAAGAAACACTTGATTCTGATTGCAAGGACACTAATGTGACCAAGCGAAGGAGCCACTACAGCATCTAGTGACTGTTTGACAGTGATCCAAGCCGTTAATCTAAATCAAACCTTGCACCAACATTACACAATTCTCAGCTGCAGGGCTCACTAGCTCATTTTCTACCAGTTTTAAGTGCTCTGCAATTCTGTAGCATGGCACTTTTGTGACAGGAATCACAGTTAACATTGCCTCAGCTACAGGTTTTCATGGTATCAAGAGCTTCTCTACACATATCTTGAGATTACAATATTCACTGTCAAACCGAGAAACTGCCTTTTCTTAGTTCTATGCGCTACAGTCCACTCAAGGCACACCACACCAGAGTAAACATACTTTTATTTCTATGGTGGCAATGACAGTGCGATTATGGGACTTTGTTGGTCTTGACAAGCAATTCTCATGACTCAAACTGGGTCTAAGCTTTTTATTGCTTACTATTTAGAAACTGAGCTAAACATTATGTTAAATATTTATTTTTCCACAAAAAAAATCACCCAACCCATTTTAATTTAATGAAACATAGTTTTATGAGACTCTTTCTACAACTCCAGTCTTATTCACAGACCTTGACCTCATTTAGCAGAAATAGAGATTGATTTCCTTGAAAAATGTTCTTCCAAGTACACTGTGATCTTTTAAGTCCAAGTAAAAGGGAATGCTACAAAAAACATATAAGCATCATTCTATGCTTGCAGATGGTCTCCCATCTTGGCTTTCAATTGGTAGCTCTGTTTGAATGGTGTCACCCCTGAAAATCTGTTGTCAGCCCCAGAAACTAATGAAAATTAAGAAAGAAATTTACAAGTGTCTTAATGGAGAAACTTCATGGAAACCTTACAGGAGCTCTGTGAAGACCAAGGGTAAGAGTTGTGAAAACGTTAGTTTTAAGAGAATGACACTAGAGGGCTTATTGATCTTCACAGCTGGACAGCACATATGCTACCCTCACTAGCCCACGAGAAAGAGAAAAAAACCCCACAAAGCCTCAGTGGAAATGTCTCATATTGTAACCACTACTATGATCACCCTGCCTGGTCATGGATATGTTCCAGGTCCTGTGTGCCCAAAACAGGTTTCTCCAGTGGGAAAAGAGATGAGGCAGATATGTTCAGCTCATATCCATGGTCAAGGGACTTCTACATGTGAGAAACTGACTCTTGGAAGAAACAAAAGGCATCTCTGAAGGTATGAGATAAAAGAGCTCAGTCAGCAAGGCAGAAAGTTAATTGGTTTGGAAGAAAACAGTCATGCTTAGATCAAAACTTAAACTTACTCATTTTAACCTGTTCCTTCCGGTTCAATCCAAAAGTAGAAAACAGCAAAGGTAAACTTGGTTTGGCACTGAATATGAAACACCTGATTAAAAGGCAGAGAATAACAGGAATACTGTAACTGTTACCTAAACCAAGGCTGTAACATTGAACTTCCTGAGTTTAAGTTTTTTTGTGTTTTTTTTTTTTTTTAAAAAAACAATTAAAACAGAACCAAACCCTCATATATACTGTAGTATATAAATGCAGTTAAAGAACTTCACCTTATCTTTGGTGGCTATAGTAACTGAGTGATATTTGTTGTCACACAGTAGATGGAATGGAAATAATTTCTGTTTTTATAGCAATTCTATGAAATTGAGTTAGATTTGGTGGAAGTCTTAAGATACTTGCTCAAATCAGCTTGTCTCATTTCACCTCTACTGGCATAAAAATAATAAGAAACATAAAAATCTTTTCAGAGGAAAGTATTGACTACAAATATTTTTCATGCAGCTCTAGTTACGAAGAAATTGAAATGACAACCATTTTGAAAGTGGACTATTTTTCATAGAATTCTGTGAAAAATGTTTGTGAGCTATGGCAAACAAATCCTAATTTATGAAGAATGTCTGAAAAAACTACTGATACTTTCAAAAAGCGATTTAAGTTTATCAGGTACCTCATAGAGCACAATGTGACAGAAAAAGTAAGTGCAGAAGGGCAAGTCTGTGGGCAAAATGATCTTCCCCAGTAATGGCACAGGATAGTGGCTGCATCCCCTCTAGGATCTCAACTTCTGCTCTGAGGCTTCATTCAATTCCACCTAAACCACAGAAGCACTAGCTGCATTTAATCTATAAATTTACAACAACAGTAGTTGAAAAGTTTTTACAAAAACCTCGTAACAGTAACTGTGTTTATTTGGATTGAAAACAAAAATTTTAAAAAAGTGTATCTTAGATTTTTCTGCTATTACTTATGCCATGTAATTTGTTTAGACTGTGCTCATGCCTATTTTTTTTTTTTTTCCCCCCTGTGCATTTTTCAGTATGTAGATTCAATGGTCTGCACATAAAAGTACATTTAAAGATTGAAAGTACTTTTGCAAAGCTTATTTAAAACTCTGGTCATGTATGTTGAGGTATGCAGACAAATGGCATATGACAGGAATCTGATTGTAGGAATTATGCTTATCCAATTAAGAATCAGAAAATAATTCTATTATTTATATATACAGAATACTTCTAATGAACCCCTGTAAACACGATAAAAATTCATAGAAATAAATTTTTCAGAAGAGTGAACATGCCTTAAACATTTCAGAAATGGCTTTCAGAATAGCCTGTAAATCAGGAAGAGGCACAAAAACCTGAAAAAAATATTTGATGAAATTATTCATTATGAATAATTGTCTGATGTTAACTGAAAAGTAAAAATGAATAAACATGCTGATAGCTTGAATTGCACAGGTCAGCTTCGTCACGTCATAGAATTTAACTGTGATTTGTACTTGACTGACTGATTGATCTTTACTTCCAGAGTTTGTGACTGATCTTTTATCAGTTTGGTAACTTCACACAGGATTCACTCTGAGGCTTTGACACTGGGAGGAATATGGTGGTGGTACCCTCAGGTTAAGTGCCATCTAAAATGCTTGTGCATGTACTTCATGGACATGCTTGTAAGAAACTCAATTTCTTCTTCACTGTGTGCACTCTGTACAGAAGCTCACCACAAAGCACTATGCTGAGCTATACAAAATAGTAAATTAACATCTTACTGTTGAAGGATGCCTTACTTCATCATCACATGAGGCCTTTACACACTGTACATTTCACTCTTGAGGGATTACCAAAGCACCAGACTGTTATTTTATACTAGACTTGACAGAATGTCACACATTGCTGACACTAAACACGATACCAAAGATAGAATTTAAAGTTCTCTTTATATAGAGTCAAGAAGCCAAAATCAAATAAAATATAAATATTGTAAAGAATATGTCCATTTCACTTGAAGTTCACTGTATTAAGGGCTATGAAGTGAAACAGGAAAATCAAAGTGAGGAAGGGAAGATAAAGGAGTAAATGAAAAGAAGGAGAGGGAAGTGAGTTTAATTCTCTTTTTTTTTGGTGTTACTATTTCTAGCAGTGCCCCAATTGATATAACTTCATAGGTCTCAATGGAATTTCTCCTGAGACCAGCATGAATATCATGAAAGTGAATGGGACGAACTTAATATCTGCTTTTAATACTTGCTAGTTCAAAGTAATAATAAAGAATAAGTATTTTCCATAATATTTTGTAGGTACAGGTTCAAGACCATTAATAATACACTTTAGAAGAGAATGGTATTAGTAACTCATCGTTTCATCACATAGAACAACCATAAATTAAAAACGCTTCAAGGAGCTCCTGAAACTTATTTCACAATTAATGACGAATGATAAAGTGTATTTAGACTGGAATAATGTACACTTTAAGGTGAAATGCTTTATTTCTAGGTTCTACTGCAAAGCATCTTGTAATGAATATTTTAAAAAAATCACTTAATAATGCATTTTAAATTATTTTAAATTAAATTAAACTCTAATATTCTGTAAAAACTGCCTGCAGAGTAATACGTGTGTATTAAATATTTCCATAGCATTGAAAATACTTTAGGAAAATGGTTCTTTAAAAGAGAAACACCATAAGCAGACTAATATATATATATATCTCTCTCTCTATATATATATATCTATATATATCTATATATCTCAAGCTGGTGATATATGCAGAACATCCTGATAATTCTTTGTTACTTCCTCCACCTAATTTAATTTAATTTCAGGGATAATGGTGAGTGGATTCATACAATCAACATAAATTTATGTACTAAAAAGCCATACTCCCTTAAACCTGAATGGAAAGTACACAGCCTTTTTGCTTTATTACAGCTGAGCTATTCAACAGACATCTTTTCTTTCAAAACATGAGGTTCATCATATGTTAAATGTCAGCATTATTGTGTAAGCTCAAGAGAAGCCTCAGACACTACAGTTTGTCCTCATACATAATATGAGGGTTATAGAACCCATACATAACTGCTGCTGTGGAGCTGCAATTTTTTTGTTGACTTTGAGGACACCTTGTAGAAAGATAATCATTCCCATTTTAAAGATATGAAATAATAGAATCTGCCACATTTCCAAGCAAAGCGTTCTGGTAATTAGCCACTGATATAAAGCTGCATCTAAATGCATCTGGTATCCACTTCCAGCTAATAGCTCTGGAGTTTTTTGAACAGACCTGTTCAGAAGATTTCATTGTGAGCCACGTTTCCTCATGCTGCTGTAACACAGAACTATTTCATGCCCTTCTCTGCCACAAACTAAACTGACTGGATTTCTTCAATCATATTTGAAGGCAGATTTTCAGGCTTTTAATAACTCCTGAAGCTGCCTCTTATCCTTTGACTTCTTTATAAAATACAGTTCTTATCGCATATGCAATAACATTATGCTGTTATTTGTATATCTGTAGTAAATACAGATTTGTTTTTGTGAAGTCCTCTGTCTATGAAAAATTTGACTTAAATGTCCAGTAAACTTGTCATAACAGGGCTTGGGTCTTTCCCGGCTCTTTCCCATGAAGATCCTAGTTTGGACTGTAAACACAGTACAACACATAATATAAAATATACTGATTGACAGCTGTCTTCAGTTCACATAATAGATTTTTTTTGTTTGTTTAGATTTGAAGTGTTAATTTAAAGCAACAATTTCAAATTCTTGAATTCATGCTCACATGGAAAGACAGATTCACATTTTATCAATAGTTAAATTAAAAGCATTTCTCTTGAAACCAGTCATGTTAGCATATATTTCCACAAACGTAACTCAGAATCATACCCAGTGTTCAAGTAAACTCATTTTATTTTTCATTCATGTTTTCAGTCATTACTATTTGCCACTGTTAAATCTGTACTGCGTGGAGAAAAGGAAACAAAATGACGTTAGTCCCATAAAAAAGTAGCCAATCTAAAATTTCATGTTTATCTTCTTTCTTGGGAAGTTCAAACTAAACCCAGACCTAGTGATCACTATTGACTCTGACTGTCAGTCTAATTCCTGCTGAAACAGCAAGGCAGGTGAGCACTGGCAAAGGAACAGGACACATCACTGTTAGAAAACCTGCCCTACTGCAACTGTAATATCCAGTGGACTTTTAGACTGTACTATTTAAGGCAGTGCAGAGAAGATCCAAGAAAGGACTTTTGGATAGCATGGGTAGTTGCTTTCAGAAATATATAATTTCTGTACTAATAATTTCCAGCACATAAATGAAGGACACTGGTTTCAGTAATTATCTATTTTGCAATTAATTGAGCGTGAAAAATTTAAATATAAAGAAATATTTTTATAAAAGGCAAATGAATTACTTTTTTTTAGCTTACAGGTGACAGTTGCCTAAAGGATATTAGTAAATTAATTGTATTATTTTTATTCCAATTATAATATTTATGCATTGATAAACTATACCTATTTAAAGAACTGCTAGCCAATGAGTATTTAGAGTAGAGTTCAGTTCTGCAAGGGGTTATAAAATCCCTCATTATTATCAGAATTCATGAAGTGAAGGTAAAACAGCTGCAGAACACAAGTGAAGGAAGACACTGGTTGAATCTTGTATAAGTGGCAGAGTTGTGGGCTCTGCAACACTGTACAGCCACAGAATTTGGCCAGTTGCATTTGGAAATCCTTTATTTCCATCCCAGAATGGCTGTATGGAATAAGGGTGGAGTCCAGCAATATCAGGATATATATTTCTTTTATCCAGTCTCTTCCTTCTATTTTATTTCAGGTTTAAGGACAAATGCGGTTAAGGTGAGATGAGAGGAAGGCCTACCATTTTATTTTACTGTCTTCCATAACAGGTTTTTGGAGTGCAGTGTGAAACAGATGTATAGTCCCCAAACTCACTGAAAATACACCAAATAAGAGCACGCACATAGATCTGGCAAATGCTGTTATTCTTTACATGAGTGAGTATGCAGAATGTTAAAAAAGTTGATCCTAATATTTTTTTTTTAAGATAAGACTTTACTTGCTGATGATAAAGCTGTGTTCAGAAGGGCATTATATACTTTTAAACAGTCACTCCTCTCTTTTCCTAAATGGAAAGAGACTGGCAGGTCAAGGCCATATGTAGAGAGAGTTCAGAATAAAAACCTGGAAACAGCATGAAGAGGTCTGTGATCTCTCCTACCCTAGGTGAATAGGAAAAAAACACCAAGCCTGCTAAGGCTCTTAACATTGGTTTAGTTCCATAAGACTGTGATTTAAAGGGAAGTTTTTATGGTCTTAATACAGCTGTTAAGAGTGTGATCTCAGACAATTACAGTGCATCTTTGAACTCTACAGGAGAGATGGTGGACAGCAATAAAAATGATCTGTTAAGCATTACTTGCCAGGTTTCCTGCGGTAATAAGTTTTATACAATCTCCCTAAGCTGTGCACTCACGTCCATTCTTCCACCCAGCACTTTAACTCCTGACTTTAAATTTAAACTGTCGGGTTGAAATGCAAGATTTGTACAACCTCTGAAAGTTGTAAAGAGGGGCAAATCCCACCTATTTCTTGACAGTGGGAAGACCATAAAAGGAGCCTGAATCTTCTTAGAGATGAAAGAATCTGTTATTTTTGGACCTGGGCTCCAGTGGCACAAGGCACCAGGGACACTATGCAAAGGAAGAGCATGCCTTAGTGAAAGATATCCAAGATACACAGTGTCAGAACTGGTGGAATCTGACAATCAAAGAAGAGCAAAAGGCACAGAGGGCATCATGCATCCTCCAAGCTCTCACTTCTTTTTCCTTCAGAAAGCACTGGACTCCCAAGTACACTGCTTGGGAGCCTGGGAAAGCTGAGGAGCCCATGGACTGATCCCTCATCAGGTTTCCTGCAGTCAGCCCTCAAGGTCTGCCTGATGCAGGAACTATTGTCAGGCTCAGATGTGGCCAGCTACTTTGTTTTCTTTGGTCCTGCAGTTTGAATCCTCTGAGCTGACCGAGCATCTGCTGTTGTACTGCTTGCTCTTATCGCAGACCTGGGAAGTTTCCTCCATGTGCTCAGGTTGACATATCCTCTGTTAATTCTCACATCACTGGGAACCATGCAAAACAACATTTTTTCCTTTTGGTTCTGAAGGGCTGTGTGACTATTTGGACTGAATAGGCAGGTCTGTTTTCTGCCATTTTCTCATAAAATTTTGAACTCAAATCTGACTGAGGCAACCACAGCACCTGTAAACATGATTACACTCTTACAGGTCTCATAAAAAAATAACTCACATCAGGTCTGCACTTTTACAGGTTCACTTCTCATAACTTTTTATTCCCATGTCTGATTACTTCAGTTGAAGTAAACAGCCTGACTGCTGCTGTCAAAAAAAATGATATGGGAAAAGACTAAAGATATGTGTGGAGTAACAAAAACACAACCATGATTCAACTAACTATGCAGTCACTTGACACATACAAAGCTATAGAAAGTCACATTTCCCAGTCAAGGCACCCATGCTTTACTCACACAGCTACTTGATTTATGTAATGATAATGAACATATTAGGATTAGCACCTTTATTGTTTTTATCTTCTAGACTTCTGAAAGGCTTAAAATCTGTTAGTATCCAAGTAAAAAGCCAGCCCCTTTTCACACAACTTTCAAGGAAGTAAAAAAAAAACTTTGAGAAAATAAGTAAATTTCACAGTTATTTTAACACTATTTTAAAATCTGGACTGGGAAAAGTAATTGAAATGAAGTGTATAAGACTTAATCTTTTTAAAATGTAACAATGGTGACATAATATCTACCAGCCCAAAAGATGAAGCAGTCAATTTAATTCAAATTTGTTCTGCTGCTTTACATCTAACTTGGATACATAGGGCACTCTTGTGAAAGTAACTAGACAGAATGATAGAGAATTTAATTATGACAATTGTAAAAAGTATTATGCCTCTTTCCTTTTCTTGACAGTTCTTTTTTTTTTTTTTTTCATAGACAGAAACTCCAGAGACTAGAAGGTGCTGTAGTGGAAACTTTTTTAGATTTGAATTCAGCAGTAAAGAATTTTTAATGAATGCTCTAAATCCTAAATGGTACTAATAGAAACATATTAACCTGAAAAAAAGTTTTATTATTACATCAAGTCTGGTTGTCCCACAGTCATGAAGGGACAAAACCCCCAGTCTTTTATAATTTCAATTCCAGCTCACCCATATTCTCGTAAGTAGCTAAAAATTCATGGCATCTGGAAAAACAAACTGTCAACATTTATCAATCCTTGTTCCACATATTTTAAACCCTAACCACAGCGAGAAGTTCTGGAGGTTGCAATGTTCTCTTGCTGGGATCAGACTCAGGTGATTGTGTCCTGGGTGATGCCTGTGTTTCAGAGCACAACCCCGGTCCTCCCCCTGAAGGGACAGGTTTGCTGCAATGTCCTGCTCTGGTTAGTTAGGTGGGGCTGCACTCACTCTCAGTAGGCAACCTGTGGAAACCTTAGACTCGATAATCACAGGCATCTGCCTACTCCTTCTCACATGGCCAGTAAACCTGTTTTGTTACCAGATTTTACGGTCACCATTCTCCCATGGCCTGAAGTCCCCAGCAATTGTTTGTGTTGTTTTTCCTCAACACGAGTTGTGATTAGAAAAAAGGATGAGGGCAAGAATGCAAAGCAATTTTGTTAAAAATGCACTGAATAACAGTTACATTTATTGCTCTAAGTTGACAATTTTTGTGCTGTTGGTCATAAACAGTATGCCTGAAACCAAGATGTCATGGACAAAATTTACCTGGAATGCAACAACACTGCAGGAACATTCAGCAATGAACTAAACCTAAGGTCTCTGTTTCAAAGCTCTTCTAATGTCCAACAACCTTTGTGAAGCCAGAATAATTGGCAAATGAGTTTCTATTAATTGTCAGTAACAGAATATTTTTTGTTAAACAATGATATAATTTCTTCTCAAGCTGGTTGCAGTCCTAAATGAACTTCACAAGCAATATTATTTTCTTTTATGATGGAAGGGACATTATTCTTCCCTTTGCTTCCACAGATAACTTCAGCACACAGCTAAGTTCCCTTTAAGGTGATTTGCCCTCAGAAGTACACGCTCAGGGACACATAAGCAGCATTACAGTTGTAAAGAGTAATGTTCTGGTTGAAAGAGAAGATGTAATGAAGTATGATAAGAAACATGAAGAAGAGTGAGAGGAATATGAAATGCTCCATTGAGAGCTTGGCTGCCTTAGAGGCAGAGGAGACAACAATGCAATTGGCTGGCGGTATTAAACTACCAGCTGGAGAAAACCTTTTCTATTTCACCTCCCGGTCAGTTACATCTCATGGTACATATTTCTTAACTTCTTGGAGTTCAGGGTATGTAATGGCATTCTCTGTGAAGCATGAAGAAACAGAATGTACACAGCTTCCCAGAACATCATATGATACTGAAGAGATGAAGTGAAACAGGAATGTCTCAGTGACGCCCACAGGAACAGTCACCATCGCCAAATTGTCAGCGTGCCTCTGCAATGCCAGACCACAGCGAGCATATGGATAGTTTAGGCTCTCTGCCATTAGACTAGATTAGTGAAGCACATGGTTCATGCATATCTAGTCTAGCTTCATGTCAGTGGAAAAATTATTTCCACTTCAAGTAGCCTCCCGGACTTAGGGAAGAAGGGCTAGTTCTCGGGCAACTTCCATGGAAAAGGCTGCTGCTGCCTTCTGCATCCATCAGGTTCTGTGGTACCTCCTTCGAGAAACCCTTCATGTGATCTGCGATTACACCTCTGAGACCATGAACTGAGGTGTGAAACAGAGTACCCTTTCCTTCTGTCAAGCGAACGTGACTGACAGTTCTGCAAAATCCCTCCAACAGATGACACTGCTGGGGATTTTCATTCTGCTACAACCGACACAGGCTGTACGGCAGCAATTTGTGCAAACCCCGCCCTCCATGACCTCCCCAGCTGAGAGTGCTTTGGTGAAAGATACACACTGCCCAGAACCATTTGTGAAGAAATTCTCTGTATCATTTTGAAGAGAAAACTTCAAGTCTGGTGTTATCGGATATCTCAAGTTTAATTTTCTTAAGAAAAACATTAAGCCCAAGCCATATAAAAACTACAGGGTGAATAGCATATGTCCTAACTGGTCTCTCTAGAAACAGATTCTTGTACAGTCTGCAATGCTGTCATCTGTGTTGCAAATGACCAAGCCATTTAAGTACATTTTCATGTATTTTCCTTATGGAAGATTATACTAGCAGAAGTTTAGTGTTTAAATTTGCAGTATATTGACAAAACTAAGAAAACCGGAATTTACTATCCTGTATTGCAGTTGACCAAGTAGTTAACTTTTATCAGCCCTGAATGCACTAAAAATATGGTTATATAAACTGTTCCTTCTTTTGAAGCTGACCTGGTTATTTATATCCCAGTACATAACCCGTATTACAACTCTGAGATCTAGGAAGGTTTCCAACTAATATGCTATGGATATAACAGTGGCAATCATATACACACGCGTTTGTTCCACTTGAAACAAGAAGCAGAATATGAAATGGGACAAAAGTTAAGTAGTAAGTTAAATACTGGTTAACATATACAGCCATCATTCTGCAAACACACATGATTAATTATACTAACTTGAATAATCCTATGCAAATTAATCTATTTGCAAATAAAAATTCATAATATTAAATACTTGTGAAATAGAGGACAAAATGTTCATGCCAAACTCACAGTTGAATACAGTGCTTAAAACATTCTTTTAGTGTTTGCCTTCCATTTTTTGGCATATTAATTGAATTTTCTTTTGCACTGGCAGCATAGAGAAATGATTTCATCAAGAACTCTTTAAAAATTAACAATGAGCCAGAGGAGTCTCAGGGGAAAGAATCTTGTTGCAATGTAAATGAAAACATATGCAATGTTTATTTCTGGCATACTACTATTGTGGTCTATCTTATAGGCCAAAAATATTACTACCCAGCATACTGTAATTAGACATCTTTTCAATTAATATAAAGAAATGTCCTTTTAAAGCCAATTAGTCTTCATGTCAGGTATCAATGTATTTTTTCTTAATACTTAAATGTTCTGTAAAACTGAAAATAACAATTAACTATGTAAAATTTCAATAAAAGAGCACTTCTAACTACCTCTTCTCCGTTATAAACTTTAAGCACACCACATTGGGCAGGAGTTGAAAAAGAAACAACACATCATCATATAGGCCTGCTCTTCAGCAAAAAACCGCCATGCACAGTGTTCTGCAACACTGATGACATTCTTTGTTAAAATTATCACATTCAACACTGAGAACTATTAGTAATTTTATATCATACAAATTATTCCAAGTAAAATATCTTTTATATTTTAAAGATAAAGATCTGGAAACATTCTCTTTATTATCTAAAATCAGAACATAAACATTCAGGATTTAATGTATTAATTACAGGAACCTAACTGTTCTGGCTAGTCTTCACATCCCTCTTGTTTGTTCCCACACATGAAAGTTAGTCACTGCTTGCACAAGGAAATATTGGAATGAAGATCACTCCAGACTGGGTACACAAAAATAGGTATGTTTAAATAGGTCATAGCAAGATGCTATTGGTGGAGACTGAGCAATCACTTTTAAAAACTGTGACTTCGTACACTATATTTTCCTAACAGCTCTTAGCTGTGCTGAGCACCATGTTCTTGAGCATAATTTTAGCATTTATAACAAAGGTACTTCCATGCAGCTCTACTGCTGAAACCAGACCTTGCAATGAACATGAATTATACTGCCAAATTCTTTAAGGTTCATTTACACTAATCTTCAGGTGTACTGGATTAAGTTGTCACTGATGTCACTGTGAATTTCACCAGGGTTTGATGTGTTATGACCATGCATGACAAACTGCAAAACCCTGGAAGTTTTACACATATTGCAGTTTCTAAGAACTATGAAAATATTCTTGAACATCTAACATCTTAAGAATTATGAGTCTAAGAATGTACATATATACTGTATTGCCACGAGGCAGAGATATTTGTGGTTTATGCATTACATATCTTGAAAAAATCTGCTTGCCATATTCATGACAATGCAAACGCATTCACACGTGTTCTTACTCATCCTCATCATGAATATTCATTTACCCAACTGATTTGGAAGTACTGGTCTTCTAAATTTTAGATAATCCTTCAGAGGATTTTGCATGTGAAATGGAAAGTCTTTTTCCCCTGGGCAGTTGTCAGTGACCAGGATAAGGGTGAAACTTGCAACTTCATCCTTCATTCAAGACCACCATAATCTACGCATAAAAGGAATGAAATGAAACATGAGCTCAGCATTCTCTTATTGCTGTACATTACTCATCAAAGTATGTTATTCTGTGTTTATGAAAGAGTGTTTTTTTTTTTTATTTTTTATTTTTTTTAGTAAGGACTCATCACTCAACTAATTTCTGTCCTGAATTCAGAATTATCTATAGATTCCTTCACTGTCTTATCAAAGGAACTCCTAGGTGTTTACAGATAGGATGCAAACCAAAAATTATGATTCACAGTTTCTCCAACACCGTTCATTGCATTCCTCACTGCCCACCTGTCTTCCTCCTAACCTCAATGTAGCAACTTTCAAACAGCAGTGGTACAAAGCAACCATGAGGAACTCCATACGGACTCCTGTGAATCAAATCTTGACACACGAGAACATCCCCATTAGTAGGAATCTAATAGGGACTGGCAGGTATATTTGGAAAGGCTGCTTTAAAATTCTGATTGCTTGCACAGCAAGGAAAAACCCCCACCTCTTAAAAGATATATATTGTTGCATTATGACTACTTGTTCAGTAGAATGTACCGTTGCCTGTAATTTACTATTGCATTTCAATAGATGGAAAGTGCAATAAGAATGAATTTGCAATATAATAAGCCAGATGTAAAATAAGAAGGGAAAAAAAGAATTGTTTCCGCCTTTTACCACTTCTGGAGATTACATTTAATGTGGTTTTGGGAAGGAATTCATTGAAAAAATTCTTTGTCTGTGTAAAAGAAGAAGAAAAAAGAACATCCTATCAAGTGAGGCAACAAAACATTTTTACTGCAGAACACTTATATCACTAAAATATTTGTATCATTGTTATGCGATTAGGCTAAAAATAAATCTATTCATCATTTTATAATACTGTAGAAAACTATGTTTGCATGCAAATTGCTGCAACACCCACACCAACTTACGTTTTCACCCTACAGAAATATGTCAGACTTCCATAAGCATATTTATAAAGTCTATAAACAGGTTAGTATTTTATAAAAAAAAACCAAGGGCCAAATCAATACAAATAGCATACAATCTTCTGGAGGTTTTTTTAAGAATTTCAGTGAATTCAATGGATTAAAATCGAAGTGGACAGCAGACCCAAACCCTCTGTTTTACCATCTCACGATGCAGCTTCAAGTTCTCATTTTGGCCAAATTCATGTGAGGTCCAGAGAACAACTCTTGCAAGCCCGTGCTGCCCTTCAGGTTTTATATTCAAGTCAGCAACAGTCATGTCTGGTCTCTGGATACATCAAGCCTCCCTTTTTACTTTCTCCAAGTGTGGTAACCAACAAGCTCCCTTTCCAAGAAGAGGGCAATCTCTTTTTATAAAACCCTAAGCACTCACACATAAACCAGAATTTAAATGCAGCAGAGTAGATGAGGGCAGGATTCACAGCTACCACAGAAACACCTATGGGTTGCCATCAGCACCAGCAGTGCCACAAGAAAAGATCTTGATACATTCTCAGCAGCAACTGAGGAATAAATAAAAAGGAAGGAAAACCGAACCGTGACAGATGATAACAGCAGGTTGCTGAAATTTTCGGTTACTTGAAGACTGCTTGTGGGAAGAGTTCAAGGCAAAGTGCTCTCAGCTGTGCCTTATTTGCACTGGGGACATTCATGAAGCACTCCTGTATTTACAGAGGTGAAGACATGTATTCAAGTTCAGGCTTGACACCATGTCATTTTTGTCAGGTCCCACAGCTATATATAGATAGGCAGTATGAAGGAAACTACATGATATTTAATGTGGTATGAGCCAAATATGCAATTGTTTCTATAAACACGCATCCAAATCTCCAGATAAACTGACAAATTGTTATTTTGAGGTTTTTTTCTAAAGCACTATCATACTGTTTCAAGTTCTTTATTGTGACAGTATACATTAATAACATTTTTTCTGGTATTGAAAAGATGATCATCAGATTACACAGCCAAATTCCAGTTCCACACTGTCAATTTCAGCACATAGCAGGTTCCCACAGCAGTCAAAATCTTGCCAGAGCTGCCACTTTACCATCACTTCTTGTCTACACTCAAACATGTCCTTATAAACTAAAATACATTTGCAATATGGTGGCTTAAATGTACCATTTTTCACGAAGGTGAAACCAATATAGCAGTGTGGAAGAAACATTTTTCTGCAACAAATATTTATTGCTCTTAGAAGAGAAATGAATAAGTCCTCTGAAGTATATTTAAAAATGACAAGTTCAGAAAAACTCAGATTCAAGCTCCATTTCTGTGAAAGGTATCTGTAAGCAGAGGGCTTGTTTTTCACCTCCCATATTTATCTATTTATTGCCTTAGTCTTAGCATAGAACTGGGAGAACCACTGAACCTGAGGGAATTAGACGTGGGTACAACTTTCCCTGGCCTGCACACAAATAAAGAACTTGAAAATACTGGCAAAAATGCCGTATGAAGTATTGCTGACTTGATTGAGTATGCCATCAGGTCAAACAGGTGGTACTAAAACTGCATCACAACAGTATTTTTTATATATGAGACTAGTGGCAGCCTTATTGCAAAGACTGCCAAATACCTTATAACACTTCCTTTCCAGTTGCTTATAACCTTAACACACCTCTGTGTATATGGGTTGAAATTTTATGTTATTGGGAGTTTCCCTTGTGAATATTCTTTGAAAATTTCAGCCAAAAGAATCCCACTATATCTGCAACCAAAGCTAGTGAAAATATGTTCGTTTGCTCAGTTTTAAAAAAAATGTGATGTTAGAAAATTATGTACGTCAGCTCCTTTGTACAAGGAGCTAGGCTATAAAACAAGGCTATAAAATTTGCCAGACACTTAGCTATTCTTGTGAGTATTTGCCCAGACTGAAGACTTAAAAAACTATGGTGAGACTTAGGTTTTAACAACTACATTTCCAGTTCCGCAACCCCAAGGCTTACTTATGTTTGCAGATGCAATGCAAATATTTTGAACACACAAGGCTATGCAATTCTAGCTCTGAAAAATTGTCTTGAACATATGGATATGCTGTATACATGGTAGAACTTTCTCACACAACTTGTCTGATGCTATAACCATTCAAAAATGGGCTATGTATACACAATAAAAATGCATCTCAGGTAGACTATGCTGTATTACTAGGAGAAAGAATTATTTGTCTACCAGGTTTTTAAAAAGATGCTACATAAAGAACTTCAGAAAAGATGCATGATCCCTATTTTGACATAGCTGAAGTGATTACTATATTACTGTCTAACAGTCAGCTCTGATAATTCTCTAAATATTTCAATGAGTCCATTAAGCATCAGCAACGTAAGGATAAAATAAAATACCTGTAATGCAGGTGATGGAAAGGCACTGAACAAGTGTGCTACCTACCACACAGTGGAGAGGGCAATGAGTAAATGTGATGGGTTAACCTTGGCTGATTGTCAGGTGCCCACCACGCTGCTCTTCCCCTCCTCAACAGCACAGTACATTGACCAATTAACCATCAGGACAGTGAGAAATAAAAACAGAACCAAAACCACCTTCTCCCCACCTGCTTTCTTCCAAGGTTCAACTTCACTCCTTCAGTCTCTTCTACTTGTCTACCTGTGGCTCAGGGGGAAGGGGCATGGGGGTTGTGGTCAGTTTGTAACAGTTTTCTCTGCCACTCCCTCCTCACACTCTCCCTGCTTCAGTGTGGGTCCTTCCTATGGACTGCAGTTCTACAAGAACTGCTCCAACATGGGTCCCTTCCACCGGGTACAGCCCTTCAGGAACAGACTGCCCCAGAAAACATGCTCCTGTGTGGGCTTCTCTCCATGGGCTGCAGCTTCCCTCAGGGCATGGACAACCACTGTGATATGGGGTTGTCCATGGACTGCAGGTGGATATCCGCTCCACTGTGGTCATCTGTGGGCTGCAGGGCGACAGCCTGCCTCTCCATGGTCTTCACCATGGGCTGTGGAGGAACCTCTGCTCCGGCACGTGGAGTAACTCCTCCCCCTCCTCCACTGACCTTGGTTTCTGCAGGGCTTCTCTCACATTTTTCTCACTACCAAAATGCTAACTTAGTTTTAGAGGGAAAGGTGAATGTGCTTGTGCTTGATCTTCAGTTTTCTTGAATTTTCTGTTATTCTGTGTTTCTACGGGGCAATACAGTCATTCTCTTATTGAATAACTGATCACCGATAGAAAGTGGCCCTGTTTTTTCTCTGATTTGCTCTCTCTTTATCCAGTCCATTAATTTAACCCTATATGTTTCCCAGTACACAGCTTTCAACCCCACGTATATCCAGACACTTCCATATTTGCCATTTTTTTCAGAGATGACTATATGAAATAGTAAGGCAAAACCCTGCTGTGATACCACCTAATAAATTTTTCATGCTATGTATTGAGAACCCCTCTCCCCAGTTTCTCAATGTCTAACACAACAATCCTTGCAGTCAGATTCTCTCATCCATTGTGCAGATTCAATCGAGTTTTAGTTTGAATTCAGTTGTACTGGCAACTGTACCTGAACTGCTGACTAATTCAGGCTACATGGGAAGCAGAACTATTGTATTCTACCTCTATAATGTCCTGTGAAGAAGGAGGGTTTATATAGTACCTGTAGGTTTTATAATTATATATCACAAGAACCTGAAATTATCTGATAGCGGAAGGATTTTGGTCAACCCTACCAGTACTTTGCAATAGGACCACGTTTTTTTTTAAGAAAAGCACCAATAACTGCCTGTCCTCTACTACAATGAAGATGGCTGTCCTGTCACCAAAAAGGCTGTGCAGTGCTTTCTTCCTTAATTTATATACCTGAATAGATTGTAAAGCTGATCAATACACTAAAAAGGGAATTAAAGTCCTGTTACAATTGTTCTCTTCTTAATCCTGGCTTGTTTCTCAGCATTTCCCACATAATAACACCCTATGCTCTGTTAGAAATCTTGTTCACATTTCTTAGCCACTCCACTGAGGCAGTGAGTTGAGAGGTTGTTCTAATGGCTAATGGTGAAAATGTCCAAGTGGACTTGGATATATGCAATACACACTTACTTGTTCCAGCTCATTCTAATTATGCTTAGATGCTCTATATTTTCTTTTTTTTTTTTTTTTTTTTTTTTCCCCATTTAATTGATCGAATTGTCTTTCTTTCGTTAACAGTCACAAAACCAGTGTAAGCATGAATACTTCTAGAAAGCACATTTTTATAATGTGAGCATATGGGAATATGCATTGAAACTGGTGTATTTTATTTAGTGTTTGAGGGACAGAAGCACACAAAACCTCAGCTTATTTTTACCTAAAGGCAACTGAAAGATATCACATCTCTAAGAATTTGGCCCAAGCTTTCTTTTCTCTTTTCTTTAAAAGCCAAATGAAACACTCGACAACAATTCATCTCAGTGGTTGCTCTTGGCGTTCTTACCATTTCATGCAAGGGAGTGGGCTGTAACGGGCTGTAAAATTTTCTTTGGGGATGCATAGTAATGGATATATTTAATAGAATTACACTGTTGGAGCTGATCACTTCTAATTTGGCTAGGCACTGATAGTGCTAAATGCATCTATTGTGGTAGACTTGGCATGGGGTGGGGTAGGGAGGAAAGAAGTGGAAAGTAAAGAAGTATCAATAGCTAAGTTATGATATTACAATACAGTAATCTCCCTCTTTTCATGGAAGTCAGAAATACAGTTTTTGTTTCTTATTTCCTAATGTACAGCACTGTTCCTACAGCCCCACAGAGAGCATTGCTTTTTTTACCCACAACTGAACGAGCATTTAGACTTCTAACAAAAATGGTTATAAAAAGCTAATGTGAACTGGCAGAGAAACTCAAGGACAGGCACAGAACCTGAAAATAATTTAGTTTTTTTTTTTTTTTTCAAATTTACTAGGTTTTAAATGCCCTTTTATGTCCTTTATTTTGTTGCCAAAGCATTTCTGCAAGGCTACCAATGGGCAGTGTTGCTTTTTTGCACAATTTCCAAGTCAATTCTTTGTTCTCAAAAAGAAATGCCGTTATTTCTTTCCTCTGGAGGAAAAAATCGCAATATGAGGGGTGAGATGATAGGGATAATTAGACTAAATGGTGGTATAGAACACAATGGGAAAAATATCTTTTATGAAGACCACCTGTCTACTCATTTTTGAAGCCTGAATGATGTTTTGTTTTGTTCAGGGAAACAAATTCACTTAATAAAATCCAAAACACAGATGGCAGCTGCTAGAAAAAAATCCAATACAAGATTTTGACGCAAAGGGTATAGAAGTGCTCTGAGCTCTGAATGGAAGAAAGAAAATTTCCTATATTTGTCAATGGTGCTGTTTTCCAAGAGCTATCTCTCATGCAGTCTGGGATTTAGTTAAAGCAGCAATTCTAATCCTGAATGCGAGAAATAAAGCTTTCTTTCATGTTGCTCTAAACTGTTTCTTATGTATGTTCTTTTCATGCATCTTCATCATTTTAGTGTAAATTATTTGAAAAATAATGCTTGAATCTACATAGTATTTATTCAGGTTGGTTTAAAATGGATCAGGAGAAAATTCTTACGTTTCTATTCTTTTTACAGGTTCCAAACTATATTTTAATGTGAAAATACATAATAGTTTAGGAAAACATATCAGATTCTCTTTTTTTAGACACTACTGTTGTTTATTAGAGTAAGACCATATCTCAGTTTAAATTCAAATCTACAGCAAATGTTGACATCCTCATTTGGCCAAAAATATACCATGAGCTATCTACAAATAACAGTAAAAGCAAGAGTTACTCAGAGAATTATTTAAGAAAAAAAAAATCTTATATATGCACAGTCTCTCCTTGGAAAGTCCCCAAAACCGGAAAAACAGATTTGTTATGAATTCAGTCTGGTTCTACTCAGGACTTTAGGAAGACAGGGGCTTGACTGAAGACATTTCTAGATGGCAGGTCAGAAGCACATGAGGTATCTCAATCTGATTTCAATCTGGCCTAAATAATTCAAACACATTTATCTAAATATGCAGCTTAACTGGGAGGCAAAACCAAGGACTGTGAACAGCCAATGAATTTTAGTTGTTTAGATATCAAAATAATCTTCTCCTAAAGGATTACCTTCCAAGGAATGAGAATTTAAGTAATGTTGGGGGCCTACCTGATAATTTTCCCTTAGAAAGGGAACCTTTCCCATGGGAATCTTATCTGTCCTTAGAGAGGAGGGCAGATGCTTACAGCACCACTATTCCTCCAGAAAAGCAGAACCCCATCCAGAGAGATCAAATAACATAAAGACTAGTGCTGACATCTGGCATCACACAGTGAAGTTCTCCAGGAAAAACGTAACGGTATAACAGTCCCTGAATACTTTTCTGTAGCCAGTCTTTGGACTAAACCCGTGTCTGGCAGATGGATCCTGGTTGAGCATCAGAAGGGTCAGTGCCAATACATCTTGTGGAAGTGGTTGGTATGGAAGATTCAGTTGATTAGAAAATTTTCTATTTGTTCCCCTATCATATATATATTTTAAAAACTCCCATAATTCCTCTCATAAGATCTTTCCCAGGAAGATTTCCAGTTTCTTACCATGTTAGCAAAATGACAATATCATAACAAGTTGCATATGTGTTAAGTTCTTGGTTAACTGATTCTGTGGCAATCATTATTCTAAGGGTTGGTCACAACAATAAAACCTAAAATAATTTGGAATTGAAAAAAATGGTGGAAACAACACTGGGAACATGACAGAATCTTGCCACTGAAATCACATAAACTAACAAATTTTTTCTCACAACCCAGGACAATTGGATTATAAACCACTGCTTAACAGGAGTAAACCAGGTTGTGCAACAAGCAACTTTTAATTTAAAACAAAATCATCATACAAAGCTCAATTCCCATCTGTTTGAAAGCTTTTTTATGCTACTCTGGCAGCAGACCCACTATGGAAACATGACGACGTAGCCTAGTGAGTACAGACTTGCTGGATATCATTGCCAATGCATGCTCCAGATAGACCCATTACATCTATTGAGGGCCTCGCCAGTTTGTTTCTGGGAGAAGTAAAATGGGTTATAGAAATTGGTATTTCTTTGGGATAACTTGTCTAGAAGGAATTTCTAGCAGACACATGGTAAAATGTATTTTGTCTTACTTTCATAAATGCCAAATCTCAACAAATTAAGCACAAATTTTGAAAATAACCTACAGTAAAACCTGAATGAAAGCTCACCAAAGTATTAAATAATGAATTTTTACCTCCTTCCAAATAATTTACTGAAAAGCTGGAGTGGACTTCAACCAATTACTTGAGCTGTGAGTTTTTCTGTTAACTAGGAGAGCTATTAATTTTGACGCTTCTTTTGAAGCATTCATTTATAACTTCTAGAGCATGTGATCTTCCAGTGTCTACAGCATCTACATTAACATCATGCACTCTAAATCTCTCAGGCAACCAAAGAATGGAGTTGAAAGTAACTTCCCCATTTGAGGCAATTTCCCTATAATATATACCGCTTACAGAGTCTTTCGAGTTGCTACACTCCCTTGTTTTATTAAGACCGGGTAAGACTTATATCTATTAAATTAGGAGTGACATGTGGTATGTTAATGCTAGACCTCCTCCTGTCTTATATGCAATGATTGACAGAGTCAGTTCTCTCCAGCTTCAGGGTTCTGAAGATACAGCTTTTCTTCCTGTCAGTGCCCTGAGAATTGAAGAAAATCTGAACACATAACACATTAGCAACAGCTGTATGAGAAAATATTACTTCCTTTGAGGTAATAGCAATAGGTATCTTCTTGTTTGACAACGTCTTTGATGAGAGATATTTAGTGCTGAGCATCTCTGATACCACAGAACATTGGTCCCTTGTCTTGCACTTCATTTTTTGTCTTGTCAAAGAAAAATACAATGCATTTGACTGGGCAAAACCTGAGGTCTGCAATCAGAAAACAACTGACTTAATTTACTATATGACTTTAAGAAGCAGACCACTTGTGCTTCGTACAAAATAATGTAATGGGCTGCATGTCATTTCATAAAATAGCTCAGTTAGAATGGCACTGCTCTGAAAAGAACTTGGGTTTGGCACTACTCTGTGCCTTAACAATGGAACATTTTGTCCAGTATGAAGAATCCACTAGAATCTGTCACAAAGACAGAAATGCTTTTAGTATCATGTCTGTTAATTATGGCATCAATAAAACAAACAGAAAGATGATTTAGTTGTTTAAACTTACTGCAATTTTTTTTTTTTTGAAAAGGAAATTGTAACACCAGACTCTTAAAATGAAGGAAGCAAAATGCTCTAAATACTAATAGAGTGAAATTACTCTCTTAATATGTTTATGAAGAGTCTTTAAGGGAGTTTTAAGGTAATAATAATCTGGAATTTAAATATCTTCAGAAATTTCTTACTAGACTGACAATTTTTGTTGACAAGATTAATCATGAATTTATCAACTCTGCCAAAGAACCACACTGATAACACAGTACTGATAAAACAGAACATTTATATAGGGACGTACACTCTTCCTCTGTATATACATATATATGTCTGCATGTAGATACAGCATCTCCAGCATGATGCCTCATGCATATGTCATGATAAGCAGGTAAGAAATGAACTTAACAGATGGACCACAAACTGCTGGACTCAAATTGTGGTGAGTAATGGCTCAAAGTTTAACTGTCAGCTGGTCATCACTGGAGTTCCTCAGGGTGGATACTGGCTCCAATACCATCAAACATCTTTAGAAATGATCTGGGTCATAACAGTGACTGCACCCTCACCATGTTTGTGGGTGACACCTAAGTGGAAGGAGACATAGATAATCCAGAAAGAAGAGCCACCACACTGAAACACATCAACCAGCTGGAAGATTGGGACAAGATTTGTATGAGGTTTAGGAAAGATAAATGTGAACTCCCGCATCCTGAATAATTGCACACAGCAGTATGGGCTGGGGTCTGACTGTGGGGTGAGCAGCTCTGTGGAAAAGGCCCTTGGGGTCCTGCTGCCCAGCTAGCTGAATGTGAATCAGCAGGCAAACATGTCCTAGGCTGCATAAGCAGGACTACAGCCAGCAGATGGAGGGATGTGGGATTGTCCCATATGCTCTCACTTGTTAGGCCAGACCTGAAACACTGTATCCTGTTCTGCTCTATCAAGTCCTTCTCTCCCAAGTTCATGATAGTCATGGAAAATTCAAGGGAGTTCAGTGCAGAGACATCAAGATGATCAGAGGTTTGGAGAAGCTGACATAGGAAGAAAAGTTGCTGGAATTGGCTGCATTCAGCCTAAAGAAGAGAAGAGAAGGCTCAGAGGGATTTAACCACAGTCTTGCAATAAGACAAGGTACTCTCTTCACAAGTATGACTGGTGATAAGACAAGGGGCAAATGGCCCATGTTGCTTCAGGGAAAATTCCATCTGAACATAAGAAAATAAATTTGTCACTTGGAGAACAATTAAATACTGGAACAGGTTACCCAGAGAAGTGGTGGAATTTCCTTCACTGGAAACATTCAAGGCATCTTGACTGGGCCTTGGATAGCCTAATCCAAGCCTTGCTCTGGGTCCAACCCAGCAGGATGGATCAGATGATCTCCAGAGGTTTCTTCCAACCTTGACTTTTCTGTTATTCTGTATGTGAATGATGTGATACAAGGATTACAAACACACAATGGTAATGGTGGGTTTTTCACTCTATATGAAAAATTTACTTAAACTTACTCATGAGCAACCAAACCATGTCTGAGAGATGCTATATATTCCAAAAATGTGTGGACAAATTCTCCCAGATCATGTCTCAAATGCACAAGTCTGTTGTCATATTTCCTGCGAAATGGGAAAAACTTTTGAAATGTTTATGGCATTTTCTAACTTAAAAAATCTTTACTAGGCTACTTCTCTATGCAAATTTGTGGGCTCTGTATCTTGTTGTAAACATAATACTGAAGGATTGAGACAGAGAGTGAAATAGGAATACATAATTTACAATACAGTCTAAATCCATCATAATCTAAAGTGATATATCAGATACTTCTATGCAGTAATGCAATGCTTCTGAGACTGTACTTACCAACCTTGTAGTAACAAAGAAGATTGATAAACTACAAGATACTGTCCATTGGACTGAGACTAAGTACTGACCATTTTGGGTCCTAGGTTGTAGCTAACTTAGAGAGCAACACCAAGCGAAGCCAGATCTCTAGGAACTGAAAATAAGAAACAGCTGCTACCTGAGTATGCTCAGAATCTTGGAAATATGTAAACAGCTGGTGTAAAGTTGCAACACAGGGCAACGCGCTCTTCACATATTGTTGCAGTAATTATAATGTGTGATAGGGCTTTCTCTATTAAAACAGCCTCACTTGAGCAATGAAATATCACGAGTCAAGTTAATTGAGGTACTTGACACTTCAGATTGCCTTTTTCCAAAATTGTTTTTTTTTTCCAACAGACTTAACCAAGCATAGCTTCAGCTGTAGCCTAGCTTCTTCTCTGGTGGCCAACCATACCTCCTTTCTGTCTGAGCAGCATGGTAAGTCCCTGTCCTGTCAGGTCAACGGTACCAATCTATTTTTTTCCTCTGAGGATCCACACCCACTAACAGACTGAAATGATAATGCCACACTGCTACAGATAGACTACAGCACTACTCTGTGTTTTCAAATTTTAAAGGCCTATGAGAGAGAAGGAATTCATTATGTTTCCAGTCACAAGTTGGCACACACATCTTCCCACACCTATAGGGAAGGGAACAGGTAATTTCAACAAAACCCCAAAAGCATTTACATGTGTACTTCCCTGAAATGGTGCATAGAGTTTTTACCTATGCAAAACAAAATGAAAATCAACTATTACGGTCAGTCCAAATACATAGATGTTACTTGAAAACTTTAAAATTAAGTTTAATGTTCCATAAAACATACTCTCCTGCTGAAATAGTGCTGGCTGCTTCATATTTGAAAGAAGCATGCAAAGAGGCTGCTTGAAGCTATAGATAAATAATAGATGATGCCCTTCCCAATGGAAAAACAGTAAGTGCTTTAAAAGCACGGCCAAATGAAGAAAATCTGTGCTAAGAAGTTGAATGGAGCTAGGATTTCACATGAAAAGAAAGCGCTATTCTGTTTAAATTTGTAAATGATCACTGGATTTCTGGGTCAGTGCTCGTTCCTGAGTTAGAATAACTTTTGACACATTTTAAAGGTTACTTGCACTACTTCAAAGAGAATACAAGAAAAAGAAAGAGAGGTTTCAATACAAAAAAACCGCTAATCACTTTCTCTAGTGTTACATTAAGCAAAAAGTCCCTGCATATTTGGAATTGTAAAAGACATGGCAAACTTAATAGGTTTGACTTTAGTCCATTACAGGCAGAAATATTTTATTTCCTGGTTCATTTTAAAGTCACAAAATGCAATAATCATTCTCTTGAGTCCAGGCAAAGATTTCCTTTCCAAGCATGACAGAAAGAAATCTGTATTGTATTCAGCCTAGCAAGGCTATAAATGAGGTCCTGAAACATATGAATTTAATGAATAAATTTTCTGGTGGTGGGTTTTTTTTTTGTTTGTTTGTTTTTTTTATTGCTTTCAAGCTTCATTTTCTGAAACATATCTTTCCATTCAAGAGTGAAAATCTAAGAAACATAGGCATTAGTCAAGCAAGGAATGACCAACAAAGTTAGCACCTCCCAGAGTATAGGCCAGAAAGTTGTTTTAGTTTCCATCATAGCACTGTTGTAAAAAGCCAAAGTCAGGACATTGCTGAAAAAACCCGTAAGTAGAAAAGGAACATTATGTAAGAAAATCTCTTCTCTCACAGCAAAGGAGCTCCCTCTGAGAGTGGAGGATGATCTCTCATCACCAAGAATGATAACACTAATCTGAGAATGAACAGCACCACCCTGAAAGAACAATTTCCAAAAAAGAGTCATGGGCAGACATTTTCCAACTCTTCTTCAGACAATTTCCAAACAGGCAGCCTGCAGTCTGCTTCTGGAGGCTGTATCCATCATATATCACAGCTTGTGAGAAGTTTTCTATGCTTTTGAGAAGTTCTGTCCTAGTCTGAGATTTCACTTAGAAATTTTGTCCCATAAAATTAGATTAGGGTCATATCTAAAGCAACACCACTGAATCTCTGCAGAACAACATATAGTTTAACTCCTGACAGTGCTCACCTGGGCCAGTATTTTTGCTCCTGGCATATGTTTATTCATGTCACTTTTCACATTCAATTAATCGGTTTTATGATTCTCTTCAGAGACTATTTTGGCATCTAATGGTATTCAGATAACTGTCAGTTAGATAATCAAACCTAAACTGCATTTACAACTATTCAAAAATATTTCCTTCATTGTAATTACTGCAAAAAATCAGGATGCAAACCCCATAATCTATATTCTCCCTTTCTCAAGAAATATCCCAGCTAGTCACCCAAATTACTTCTTTTCTGCTCCCACCCAGAGGGAATGGGAAGTGCTGGGCAGTTGGGGCATTCAACACACATAGTGGGGCTGAGAGAATTCCAGAATCCAGGTGTTGTACCACCTAGGTGAGTACTTCTAATAAGACTACTCCAGGCAAAAAACTTGTATCATCACCCAAAACATCATCATCATGCTCTGAGTCTGCTTCACAAATCAGGACCTTTAGGAGATGCTTAGTTTGTGGATCCCACTGTTGGTACAGACAAGACATTGACTGTGTAAAAACACAGTAACACTGGTTCAGATGTGTGAAAAACTTGAAGTGGGAAACTCAGACACCTGTGGTGCTACAGCATTTTACTGCTCAGGTGTGCTCTTGCTTTCTAAAGGTTGGACTGTTTTTGCTTCAGTTGCATTTTAAGTGCCAGAGAACCATTTTGCACCTTATGTTTTGTCTGGAATTGTTCTTATAACATAAAATGAAGTAACTTTGACTATCTGGTCTCCTCACTGATAGCAAATAATGGATTACAGAACAAAGAAACTGTTCTATCATTAAACAAGTGCTGAAATTTATGGACATTATTTGTTTTCATCTCAGTGCTACAGCTGTTGTCACATAATAACTTCGTAATTCACTTTAAGTGAGCTCTAGATTTTTGCTACTGTTTTCACATGCAGCTGAATGCATGCATTACTGGAAAGAGGTAATATCAATTCAGGATATGAATTTATCAGAAAATGGAAAACATTTGTAAGTTTACCTACATATTTAAATATATTAATTTATAGTAAGACAAGAATCTCCAACAATTCATGTCACAGATATGAATTTTTGATTATATAATTTGTAATAAAGGTGCTGTTATAATTCATAGTACACAGTACTGAAATGCTGGGGTTTCAACCCCAAACCCCAAATTAAGGCTGACATATGGGTGATTCCCACAGCCCTTCACAAAGGGGGGGTGAGTTTGCCTTTAAGCTTCCCTCCAGGGTGCGGTGGCCTTGCAGGGAGAGCCACTGGGTAAATGAGCCCCAGGTGTCCTGCATTAAAATGTCACTGATTTGCCACCAATCAGAATTAATAATGTTTGATTCTAGTATGAATACAGAATTATGAGATATATTTTAGTAGGGTTACATGTTTGCATTTATCTTGCATTTTGCACATCTAACCAGAAACCAATGCTACTATGAATTCCTCTGTATAGCCCTGTACCAAGGCCGAAGAATTGGTCAGTAATCATTTACTAGGTACACATAGATACTGCTTAGATAGTTAGATTTATAATTGAAAATAATTCTGTTTGAAGTTGTTAGAGATGTCTAGACACAGAAGTAATTTATTACCTAGAATACATCGGATAAGGTCTTAGATGTACTACAACCTGAAATTAATGAGAACTGGGGAGAAGGAACTGTAACAGCTTACAGATCTCTGCCAAGGAACAGTGAAACTAGGTAATAGGTAATTCCGTCAGGGGAAGATCATGACCATCGACTCATGGGCCACCGACCCAAATTACACCCCAGACTCATTTCTAGAGATTTCTAAGCTTTAGGGCGCAGAATCGGAAGTAGAAGGGAAGTATGATAATGATTTCCAGGAATTCTTGTGTTTATGTATGAATACCTAATGAATATGTATGGTTGAATAATATATAAACTGTATGATTCTTGTGACTGGTGTGCGTTGGTGAGAGCACTCACCCGTGCACCCGGCTGTCAATAAATAAGTGTCTGCTTATCTGCATCAAATTGGTGTCGATAAGTTTTTATCCTGGCTCTTCCGTGACAAAGTAAACAAAGGTCAGGTGTCCCACTTAGGGATAAAAGCTGGGACCACTTGCAGGCAGGGGCAGTGTCTGTCTGTGGGGTGGATGCACTGTGCAGAGTTCCCTGTTGGGGAAGGACCTCCTGCCTCCCTGGAACTGGGCTCCAGTCAGGTCTGGCTTTTGTAAATGTGGTCTGTGTGGAGATTCAGTATGTGGCTTCCTTGGTCTTATGTATTTGGCTGGTTGACCTGGATGTCTCCCATCCCTTCAGTGGGAGCCTGTGTTTCACTGTTTATTCCACCCATTGTTGGTCATGTACTGTTGTTGTTGGGGTCAGTTGGATTGATGTTGATTATGTATAATCTGACTTGTTTGTACCCCTAGCGCTCACCCATGTACTGACCCTTTTGTATCAAATACAATTTGGTTATTGGTTCATCTTTATGCTGGCTGTGTCCTTTATGCTAGGCCTGATAATTGGCAAAACAGTACACAGGTAATGACACATAAATCTTAGAATTTCTGCACTCTACTTTACACCAGATACCTACACTTTCACTTCTAACAAACTGGAAAATACAATTTTGTGCCTGAATACGGAACTAAGAAGTACAAACACATTACTAGGAAATTAGTCTTCCCCTGGACAATTTACTAATGTTTTCTAATAAAAATACAACCCTTTTAGTGAAAAAGTACTTTGGTCTAACCTGCAAATAACTTCAGGCTGAAATACTGCTGCAACAGGACCCTGCATTGCAAAACTTATTCCTAAAAAGGTGTGACAAGTTCTTACCCTCATCAAAGAACTGAATCATAACTGAATCTATGTGCAAGTGAATCAGATACATTTTAATGTACAATCAGGAAAATAATCGCAGTTGGAAAGATTAAAAATTGCTATTACAGTGTGAAATCCCTATCTCGCCACCTTTCAGTATTCTATTAGGGGAATTTTTAAAGCAGAAAGGGTGCCTTCATTTGAATCTGGAATAAAATACACTCAAAACCCGTTGCATTGCTGGTATGAACCATCAGTACTCTTCTATATTGGTACTTTTGGCAGCTATTCACTGTACTCATGCAAGGTCTGCAGTTTTGATAAGACAGGTGAAAAATGCTAATGAAGAAGTATTCTGAGAAATCAGTTGCTCTTATGAACCCAACAGATGTTAGTATTCTATACTCCCTCAGGCTAAAGAAATGATTTACTTGTAGAATGTAAGACTTAAATTGACAAGTATTTCAATTTGAGACTGAAAAATCCCAGATCTTGTTTTCCTTCTGTATGTACTGCACCAAGAAAAGGGCAAACCTGTTTAGATTGAAATGCAGGTGGAAATTTCACTTTTCATTTGAAACCTGTCATTTCTGATGGTGCATGTAAAAGACTCAAAATCTGGCCTTATGGTCAGCTCCATGTAAGCCTGAAAAGTTTCCATCTGAACCAGTCATCATAAAAGGAGAAATGAGATGGCTTGGATCTGCACTTTCAACTGATGTAACTCAAGTTATACTTGGAAACCCACCAGATTCATTCTGCTGTTTTGTCTCCTGAAGTCAAAGGACATTATGCTGGCAACTTCAGTGGGGTCAGACATTCTGTTAAGTGTTGATGATATATCACATGATTAAAGTGGGTTTTGAAAAATTTTTGGAGTGGGAGAGAGACACCCATTAACAGTTAAGAGATGCAAAACACTTTACGGAATAACAAAACAATGCTGTGTTGATTCCAAAAGTGCAATTTTCTTGTCTTGGCAGAAGAGATTTCATAAATAATTTAAGCAAAAATATGTGCAAGGAGATAAAACATCTTGTAATCTAGATACATATTTCTTTGCATAACAAGTGACCACATAGAAAAATACTGCACATGAGTTTGAGCAATGCTTTTAACACTATTTAGTGCACTCAGAAAGCAAAATAGAAAGGCATCCTTTGCATATTTGGATTTTTTGTTAAGGATTCAGGAAAAGTCAAGATGCTTGGGCTAAAGAGTTTAATCTCTCTCTGCTTTATAAATGGTCGATTTGTATTGAAGATGCATTTTATTTGGAAACAATCTATTTTCTTTCTTGGCATGAACTTCTGAGGTTATCATCTGGAGTTTTGTGCAAAACCAGAATGTGATATAAAGCCTAGTTGTTCTCCTCAAGATATATGGTTGATTGGAATCACACATTTAGAAACATTGTAAAATTTCATTGGAGAATGACAGTTTAAAAATTTTATTTTGCAAACTATTTTTTAGACCAGACACAAGTAATAAAGTCCTTTTCAAAGCCATGCTGTGCCCAGCCCATAATGAATATCAAAATTGCACGTTCCTATGTTTTTGTATGTAATACAGTTTGCATAAGAATGAATGGAGACTTTTGTAATAAATCTTGGGGCATTCTGGGCCATGAATTTAATGGATATATGTATTTATAAGCTAACTGTACTATCAGCTGTGGCTTGAAACTACGTATCTGACCTCTGTGACCTATGTGGTAGATACATGCACAAAGGTAAGGCTCAATAAAAGTAAGACTAACTTAAAAATGGTTACCTATGAAGTGCCTTTAAAAGAGTTCCCTGGAATAAAATGATGAAAATGAACCCTATGCAGAAATAATTTTAATAAAGTTAAGAGGTGGCACATAAGAAGTTAGAAAAAAAGTATCCACCAAATCTTTCTTTAAGAGCTGCCTGAGCTGACCCTATTATTTAGGTCTGTTCTAGAGAAGGGTGAGCTGGTAGGGAGGAATGAGAAATATAAAAAAAAAATATCACAAAAATGTAAGAGATAAATTTAAAGTTCAAAATACTTGTCCTTCTTCCCTGTTTTTGAACACAGTAAAACAACAATTCTAAAAATAGGTATTTGTTACTTAAGCAAGATAAAAATATCCATCAGAAGAATTTAGGGGGGCAAGATATGCTCACACAATATGAATTTACCAGGTCACCAGAGCTATTCTTAATACTATTTCAAAATTCTGTAAGATCACAGAATCATAGAATGGTTTGTGTCAGAAGGGACCTTAAAGATCATCTAATTCCAACTCCCTGCCATGGGCAGGGACACCTTCCACCCGACCAGGCTGCTCAAAGCCCCGTCCAACCTGGCCTTGAACACTGCCAGGGAGGGGGCAGCCACAGCTTCTCTGGGCAACCTGTGCCAGTGCATCACCACCCTCACTGTGAAAATTTTCTTCTTTATATCCAATCTAAATCTACTCTCTTTCAGTTTAAAACAGTTGCCCCTTGTCTTGTCACTGCAGGCCTTAGTAAAAAGTCTCTCTCCATCTTTCTTATAATCTCTTTTTAAGTATTTGAAAGGCCACAATAAGGTCTCTCTGGAGCCTTCTCTTCCCCAGGCTGAACAACCCGAACTCTCTGAGCCTTTCTTCACAGGAGAGGTGTTCCAGCCCTTTGACCATTTTCGTGGTCCTCCTGGACCCCTCTCTAACAGGTCTATGTCTTTCTTGTGCTGGGGACCCCAAAACTGGATGAGGCACTCCAGATGGGGTCTCAGAAGAGTGGAGTAGAGAGGGGGGAATCACCTCCCTCGGTCTGCTGGTTATGCTTCTTTTTATGCAGACCATGACACAACTGTCTTTCTGGGCTGCAAGTGCACATTGCTGTCTCATATGTTATTTTCCATCTACCAGTGTTAGTGGATGTTACAGCAGAACGCGCCTTGATCATCTACCAAAGGTCTTGGCAGTCTGGGGAGGTCCCTGCTGACTGGAAGCTAGCTGGTGTTATTCCAGTTTATAAGAAGAGCATGAGGGAAGACCCAGGCACCTACAGACCTGTTGGTCTAACCTTAGTTCCTGAAAAAATTATGGAGAAGGTCACACTGGGTGTTGCTGAAAGGCATTTAAAGGAAAATGCAATCATCAGGCACAGCCAATATCAGTTCATGAAGGGAAAGTCTTGTTTAGCTAATTTGATATCCTTCTATAATAAGGTCTTCCACCAAGTGGATGAAGGGAAGGTGGTGGATGTAGTTTTTCTAGATTTTAGTAAGGCTTTTGATACTGTCCCACACAGCATCATTCTGGACAAGTTGTCCAACTATGGGATGAGAAGATTCATGGTGCGCTGGGTGAAGAACTGGCTCAAAGGGTTGTCGTGATCTGGGCTACATCTGGCTGGGGACTGGTTACCAATGGTGTTTCTCAGGGTTCAATTCTAGGGTCAGTTCTGTTCAACATTTTTATCAATGATCTGGTTGCAAGAGTTGAGTGCACTATTAGTAAGTTTGCTGATGATACCAAACTGGGAGGTGCTGTTGACTCTCAAGGGACAAGAGGCCTTGCAGAAGGATCTAGATAGATTGGAGCATTGGAGACAATGATTAATTGGATGAAATTTAACAAGAACAAATGCTGGATTCTGCACTTAGGATGAAGTAATGCTGGACAGAAATATAGATTGGGAGAGGATTGGCTGGAGAGCAGCCCTGCAGAAAGGATCTGAGGATGGTGGTCGGCAGCAGGCTCAATATGAGTCAGGAGCGTGCCCTCACAGCCAGGAGGGCAAATCCCATCCTGGGGCACATCAAACACAGCATAACCAGCCCATCAAAAGAGGTGATTATGCCATTGTATTCAGTATTGGTGCAGCCTCACCTGGAGTACTGTGTGCAGTTCTGGGCCCCACAATTTAAAAGGCTGTGAAGGTCCTCGAATGTGTCCAGAAGAGGGCAAAAAAGCTGGTGAAAGGGCTGGAAGGCATGTCCTGTGAGGAGTGGCTAAGGACACTGTTCATCAAAACAGACACCATTTTGATCTTAACTGCTCTGGCTTAAAGAAACACACAGGGCTGTTTACAGAAAAAAAGTCTATTGAAGAAACTAATACCTGCTTTGAATTTGACACCAGTTAATTTACCAAGACATAAACAGCAGCAAAAATTCAATACATACTATCTGCAAATTAACACACCTCTATACAGAAAGAAGAACCACAAGAAAAGATAACTGCAGTAAAACTGGCTGTAATTCATTTTAAAGCGCCAAATGATTATCCATGCATTGGGCTGTTTTGCACCTAACTGAAAGAAACTTGGCTTGCTGAAGAGACAATGAGTACAACACCAAGGAAGACAAATTCTGTCCTGACCAGACTGAGGTAATAGAGCTGGCTTCGGCTGGCTTCTCTGTGATGTGCCCATGTCTTAATGAGCTGGTGGTTGTCCCACCACAACTGGGGTAAAAGTTCCTTCTGGGTATAGGGCACGATAAAGAACAGACACCAGTATTTGTGTTTATTCAACTGAGACTAAGTGTTATTCTATCGAGATTTATCATTTTTACTGATGTGGGACTATATACATGCTGCCTAATCTACCAGCTATGTTTCAGGGACTAGGAAAAATTTTTATTCTTTGCCAAAATTGTGGCCTCATAGGTGTGTGTCTTAACCTTATGAAGAAGACACTAGACTGGGGTGAGGAGAATTTATCTGCTTTCTTTCCCTGCCTTTCTCAGATAGGTAAGGATTCTTTTGGGGTTAAAGTCATTATACTGTGCCTGACCAGGATCTGCACTGAACTTGCTCTTCTGAGTCTACACTCCGCATTATGGATTCATATAAATCATGTTTCGCTCCAGTTGTATAAGCTTTGTTTTACCCTCAGCAGCACTTGGACTATTTCTAGTGTTCATTGCTATGAGAGTTCTGACTAAAATGAAATTTCTGCTACTTTCACATGGTAAAAACCCCTTTTTCCTAAAAGGAAACAGAAAATCTGAGGTAATACTAATGTTACTGTGGAAAAACAAGTGGATGTTAAAAAAGATTTACCAGCCACTATGTTCTAGGCCACTGAGCATCTCAGCTAGATGGGAAGTTAACATTCTCCCTTTAGAAACAAATGTTAACCTTTCTGACATATATTAAATGTTGACATATGTTGTCAAAAGTATAGCCACCAAGAGCAATACCTGAATACTTCAACAGTGCAGTCATGGCCAAAAAAGCTGAAACAACTCATATTTAAAATAGTCATTAAGGATGTGTTCTTGGAGACTTTCCTAACATGATGTCACCTGACACTATGCCACTTGCTTTCTGTCAGAGTAAATAAAAATAAACAAGGTACACTACCACTTTGATTTTAGTGATAAATAAGGTTACTTCTCTGCTGATTTCTTCTGAAGTGAGTTTGTGACTTTATCCAATACTTCTGGTGAGACAATGGAATAGGCTGCCCATGGAGGTAGTGGAGTCACCATCCCTGGATTTGTTTAAGGGTCATTTGGATGAGATGTTGTGGGATATGGTGTAGGGGAGAACTTTGTAGAGTAGGGCTGATGGTTGGACTCGATGATCCCAAGGGTCTTTTCCAACCTGAATGATTCTGTGATTGGACAAAACACCTCCCAGAGGTAATGGTTGCTAATTTGACAAGATTAAATTTCTGATGGAGTACAGAATTTTTGATTGTTAGTTTGTTTATTAATTCAGATTTTCTGAGAAAAATATGGGGATATTTGAATGTTTGTAGTATGTGTCTCTAGCATTTCACAGTTAATCAGTACAGTGATAAAACTTTATGAGATTTTTTTCTTATGAATATCTAAATTCTCAACAAATTAGGGATTCACTGCATGCCAGGTAGAGTTAGGTGTGTCCTAAGTTAATGTGTAAGTTTGTTCTAACGATGTTCACTATATGAAAAAATAATATTTAAAACAGCATCTCTTTTTAAAAAGGCCTTGCTTAAAACCAGTTGAATTCAGCAATGAGTTTTCTGATTGATTTTTAAATATGTTGTATTAGCTGCTTGCATATTCCTCTTCTGGAGGATAAAAGACATCATTTCAAAATTCAGTCAGAAAATTACGAACAGGGTCATTTGGTTCAAAAGTAAATTTGAATGAGATTTGTTCTGATTTCTATCAGATAACATGATACACAAGAACAAGGTCATATGATGAGCTATACAAGCAGATTTTGCTTAAGAAGGAGTAAAAGCAATGTGTATTGTTACACATGCATTGGACTTGGTACCTTCAGAAATGCTTCCAACTGTTTAAATGGCAAAATGTGCATATATATATATATATATATATATATATATATATATATATATACTGTACATAATGCAAAACACATTCTAATCATATCAGATGTTATCCATGTAACCCCCTAGTCATTATGCAATAGATAGCTAAAATCTAATCTTCTGTCTGTGGAAACCAAGCCTTGTGGGAATGGCTTTTTTTGGTGAAGGTGCAGGGACTGGTGAAGCTCTTGACTTTCCTGCTGTGTCTTGGAAGGGTGCTTCCAAATGATGAATATAATTAGGCACACACTTATCCTGAACTGGAATAAATTTTTAAAATTTTTTCTTCCTCCCCTAAGGAAATGTGATTTCTAAAATAGAGACTTAGCTGATACAAAAACTTCGAGGAACTCAGCTTAAGCCTACAACTCTAAATTTGGAATCATTAAAACAGATTGCAGTCACAAAATTCTGGAGGATCTGAATGTCCATGAAAAGACAGCCTCTTGGCCTGTAGCATAATGTCCTATACGCATCCATTTATTGTTTTTAGACTGAACTGGCAGTTCAACCATCAAAAGAAACACTTCCTATGCAGCCTTTGCATGACACACAAATACTTACACAGAGGCTTATACTCCCTCCTACATAGAGCATATTTTTCTTTTTGCAAAGCAGTATTGGTAGTCGTTAAACATACATACACAGAATGTGACAAACACAGCATCCAAGTGTAGCCATGTCCTAAGGTCCCTATCTAGCTGAAAAGCCTAGTGACCTTTTAAGGCTGATAGATCCTGGCCCAGTATGAATCCCGCCTATTCAGCAGAAAGGTCAGGAACTCATTTCTGTCTCTCCAAAGCCTGGGTTCAAGACTTTTATTCCTTGATTCTCACTCTTTGCTCTGGAAAAAAAAAAAAATTACTTCATAAGGTCTAGTTCTTGCTGACGTAATTCTCCTCTACAGTCCTACACATATGACTGGGAGAAGTATTGCCTATTGCTGACAGTCTGCAAAATAATTTATTTTCTCAGGCTGACACTTCAGTTACTACAGGTGTACAAAGGGATAAAAAGATAAATTATCTAAAGCTACATAAAATTGAGGTTTATTCAGCAAGAGATTGCAAAACTGTGATTATTTATTTTAAAAGGAGGAAAACAGGTTTAATCATAGAATGACAGAATCATTTAGGTTGGAGAAGACCTACAGAAGCAAACAATGAACACCTACAGCTAAGTTTCACAGAACTCACCTGTGTTTCCTATCAGAAATGTAAAGAAGGGTTATATGGAAAACGGCAGAAGACAATTTTCTATTTGAAGAACATGGAGCAGAGTCAAAGAGGAAAAAAATAACCCACTCAGTTACCATTCAAGCCATGGGGATGAGACACATGTATCCCTGTACCACTCTAGCAACTCACCAAAAATGTGTTTATGGACATTCACCGAGTAAAACTACCACTCAGGTACTTAGGCTAAAGTAAATCATGCAGTTGCACTGGAACTTTGTGCAATAGCTTGAAATCGTGTTAAATCATTTATTCCGTAGAATTACTTTGTAGATCCATCAGGGAAAAGCAAATGAAACTCTTCCTACCGTGCGTTTCCCTCAATTTCTCCAAGCAGACAGTAAGAGGCAATATTGCCACTTCCCCTGAAGCTTTCCTTGGGGAAGAGCCATGTCAGGTTATCGCACACTTTCCAAGTAATCACATGTGCCAGAGGTACTAAAAGGAAATGCTAAATGGCAGCCCCAGTCCCACTGGTTTCTGGAAATACAGCAGTTTCTCTGCAATGTTTGGCTGGTGGCTTTCCAGAGTCTCTCTCAGTGAAGTGGAACAGCACCTGCTTTCCATTGCAAATAACCCCAACTCTCTGTTCCAAACCCTTAAACTTGTGTGTGTGTTGTCTAGCTAAGTGTAGCGCCAATGGACTATATAACAAGAGCAATTCCTGTTGGTAATTAGCACCATTGAAGTTGGTTTTTAGAAAACTCTCTTTTCCTATGAGAAATCCTACCACCTATGAACAGAAACTGGAAACATCTCCTCCACAGTCTGCTTTGAGGTGTCACAGCTCTACCTAGAATTTGGACAGGAGTGGTACCTGCCTGTCAGCAGCCTTGCTGTTTCAAGGTGGCCTGATGTAGGTTGGATGCATATGCATTAGGAAATACTTTCAGCTCATTATATTGGGAACCATGGTCAAGGATATCTGTGAACTGATATATTATCCTGTGGTTTGTATATTGTTGATCCTTTATTACTTTGGACAGCAGTTAATGTAAAAATGTTTTCTGCCTGCCTTATACCAGTAATGGTATATTTAGCAAAACCAGTGTACCAACAACTACTCAGGTGATTAATATTTAATTAATCTTAGCCTATAAATAAATCACAGAATCAACTAGGTTGGAAAGGACCTTGAAGATCATCCAGTCCAACCGTTAACCTAGTACTGACAGTTCCCAACTACACCAGATCCCTCAGTGATATGTCAACCCGACTCTTAAACACCTCCAGGGGTGGGGACTCCACCACCTCCCTGGGCAGCACATTCCAACACCCAACAACCCCTTCTGTAAAGAAATGCTTCCTAATATCCAGTCTAAACCTTCCCTGGTGCAACTTGAGGCCATTCCCTCTTCTCCTATCGCTTGTTACTTGGTTAAAGAGACTCATCCCCAGCTCTCTGCACCCTCCTCTCAGGTAGCTGTAGAGGGCGATGAGGTCTCCCCTCAGCCTCCTCTTCTCCAGACTAAACACCCCCAGTTCCCTCAGCCGCTCCTCGTATGACCTGTGCTCCAGACCCTGCACCAGCTTCATCAGCTTTGTTGCCCCTATATAAACTGCTCCTAGAAGAACTACTACTCTATCCTAGTGGTGGAAGACTGTTTCTTAAAAGCAAGGATATTAGGTTTGGTCTGACAGGAAGCTACTCAGCTTTCACTGATTAAGCAATTTGACTGGAACTTGGTAAACTCATGGACTTTTTCAACAAAGAGTGAGAGTTATGTAATTGCAGATTAAAAAATATATTTAGGATTTGGCTTTTCTTTAGTTTTTATAAGAAATACTGAAGCCTGACAAAGAAGAAAGCAAGCTAGTAGGCTTCTCACATGATCTCTATATTCACTCTGGTCATTGTCCTGTTTTTACTCTGGATACTCTTCAGGCTTTACATGCTATTTATCTGCCTTAAATATGTTTAAGTTCTGAATACCAGGACTATTTTCTTAACCTCCATCTCATTCTCATCATTTCTGTATGTGTAAAACATCAGAATCTATGTATTTTGTTTGTGTTTGGATGTCAATATGCTTAAATAATTTTCTTTCAAAAAATTCTAGGTTTACTTGCTGCTTTCCTTTCACCTCTTCAGTACGTGAACAATTTAATTATCATTCTTTTTTTCCTCTTCCAACCTACTAAATTTGCAGTTTTCTACTTTTGCACGCCATGTTTTTGCACATGATCTACTTGGATTCAAATCCACTTTGACAAATGGCAGTGATTTGCTTCAAAGGGCTTGTGAGATTAAATTCACCACCTCATATTTACCTTATATATTGCTTTGGGGCTTTTTATTTTGATTGGATAAGCAATAATATACTTTCTAGTAAAAAAAATCAGCAATGAGCTGCAGAGTTGACTTGTAATCATTATACACCACAAAAAAAAAACCAAAACCAACCAACAAACCCAAACACTGTATTTTTCTCCTCTATAAATAAATGTTTTTGGTGCTAAACAAACTCTTACCTTGATATTATTAGATAGATACTAATAGAGCAATGGGTGTCAACAGCTCAAAGTGGACTCCTTCCAAAACTCAATCTAATTTCATTAATAACGCAAGTTTATCCGAGAAATGTGTTCCCAAACCCTCTACATGCTGTCAGATCACTGCATGCACACCTGGATCACATAAAGGCAGCAAATTTCAAATAAGATGGAAAAAAAAAATCTTTCTTTTTTTCTGAAAGTTCTATCATTTATCCCTCTAACAAAAAGATAAATACATACCCTTTACTAGAAATTTTTAAGCAGATTGTACCATTCTGTTCCAATGGAGATGCAGTATTTAATATTAAATCTTAGAGATTTAAAATTTTTCTATTAACAAATATACAAATGTGATGTCAGCAGAATTCACTGGTGAATACAAAAGGAGTTTGCTGTTACAAATTGGTCACTACTACAAAAACACTGAGGGACTGAGTCACAACATTTACAACATTAAATAGCAGAAAAATAACAAATTAGGACAAACTATTAGCTACTCATCTAATGTGCATATATAGAGGTTTAGATGAGCATATGTTACCACTACACTGTGGAGATGCTTTTTATTTACCATTACAGTTTCAGTATTATGATGAAGTCTTTTCTATCCTCCATTTAGATCATTACTGTCTAGATACATTTTTCAACAAGTTTTGAATACTGTTTCATTCTGGACAGCATTATAGACTAGCCACTTAGTAGAACATTATCTGCTAAGGATAAAAAAATATGGTTGACTATGGTAACTCATCTAACCATATTCCTAATAGAATTTATTTTGAATTTTCCAGTTCAACTACTGCCTAATTTGTGGCAATCTTCCAAGTCAAACAACATTCAGAGGAATAAGAAAGCAACTATGTACTAAACAAGTTCACTCTTGTGCTTTCTAAGAGGCTTCCATGGTTTTAAACTGATCTTTTTTTCTTTTTTTTAAGGTTGCTGAAATCTTGCTCTATACAGAACACATTTAATATTTTAAGTATATCACAGAATAACCATTACAACAGCTGTAAAGTGTCATTTAAGGAATTGTTCTAAAGCTGTTGAAAGGTGAAGAGTGCTGAAAAGTGAATTCTTAAAATACTCATGCTGGGGATATCATTCTGCTTCTGAAGACTGGTAGTTTAGCTCAATGTTTTATCTTGACAATAACATGTGCTTCTCCAATCTTTTGCTGTGTTTTTTCCTTTTTATTTAGGAAATTAGGATAGTCATTCTATATGCCAAGGTAAATAAGTGTAACACAGTGAGCTATGATTGTGAATTTATAAAATAGGTAATAAAATAGATGATAAAAGAGTAATAAACCTCCAATTCTGTTACATGCTTTTACATTCCATCTTGGTATACCTCATGTTTCCAAACTGTACCGAAATATATTTTTCCAGATTGGTCACAGGGAGTACAATGACAAAGCATGGTTAAAGCAGTTCCAGTTTACGTAGGGTTGGACAGACTGGTTAAAATTCCCTGATGGCTCCTACTGATTATCCAATCAGTAGCAAATCTATGTTAAAATGATTTTTGTTGAATAAACTACAGATGAATCCTGCAGTCCATTAATCCATAGTCACACCTCAGTTTTTTGTTTAAAGGTGTAAGCATTATTTAAGAGAGTACCTATCCTACAACAATTCTATTCTCCTTCTCCAAGAGTATTTTTGAGATTATAAACTGCATTGTGGATACAAAAAGAAAATGTCCTTTCTCTTTGTCCCAGTGAAAACAACAAAAAGCCCTAAAACCAGATTATGTGATAGAAAGTACATATGCCACTTTTAGAGAGCCAGATTTCCCTCATTTATATGAGAAGGAAGACTAAATCCTTTCAAAATAACTAAAATCTGTGTATTTTAACCAACAGCTTTTACAAAACAGTGTCAGAAGAATTTGAAAGTAGGGTGCAGGAGTTCAACAAAGAAAGAAAGAAAAGAAACTATTCACCTGCCTAATCCACCTTGCAATACTACCAAACTTCCTACTCAGAACTCGGTACAGACGCAGAAATCTTAAAGTAGCAGCTGGTAGCACCCAGTTTTAAAAGTGAGGGAGAACACAAAAGATGTTCTCTTTTAGATTTTCTCTTCCTTCAGAACTATTTTTACACTGTACCTGAGCTACGGTTGAGTGACCTGAGCATGTAGAAGAGCGTGCGCTAAAGCTGATAGAGGATTGATGAGAGGAACTGTGGAAGAATACTCAACAGTGGGAGAGACACATCAGATGAATGCCAGGCAAATTAAATGGGAGGGAAGAAGGAGAGAAGCCCAACCTATTCCCAAAACACCAAGATGATGTCTTCAGTTCTGAGATAACCAGCTCATGGGGAGAAGCATGGGCACAAGGTAATCTTCATGGGGAATGCCCTAAGCATTCAGTTCCAACTGCCGAAGTTTACGATAACATTACAAGCTCCCAAGGTAGACCAAAGGAAACATTGTAGGTATTTTGCTGTAGGAATGCTATTTTAAAATGGAATCTGTTTGATGTTTATGGGGATCATTATTTTATGATTTGTAGTTGAACTACTTCATACACAAATGCTTTGTAATATAAAGCAATTAAAGCAAATAGGCTTTAGCCACATTGCAAATTCCTGTACTCTAAGTGTTAATTGAGCCAATGCATATCATAAACTTTGAGGCCTCTTCATGTCATTTTACAAATTCAGCTCGCAGAAATACTGGAAAGAAAGTATTTTGGATATTTTCTTTGCAGTGCTATCTCATTAATTTTGAAAGATATTAGTTAAAAGCTGGGGTTACCAGATTATCACTATTTTGAGAAAAATGTCAGGAAAGAAAATCAGCAGTCAGTTTTCACAGCATTTTTCATGGATGTAAAAGCATAAACATCTGCTTTCATGTATTTTTTTCAAGTTTCTCCAGGCCTGAAAAATAGTTATGCACCATAAATATCACTCTATGAGTCATTTACTTAAGTGAACAGCTGCCTGCTAATTAGCCAAATGGTCTCCATTTAAAATCATACGGTTAAATGAACACACTGCAACAGGCACAAGAATGAAGTGCAGGAATTTTACTAAAATGATGAAATGGCAGAAACTTGTTATTTCTGTAGCAGCAGACAACAGAGGTCATTTCCTTACTCTGTCTATGGACTGAGACACATAACGATCATTTGCAGTAGGCTGTGGATCTGAATATAGAAAACCAGGCAAACACCACAGAGTCTTGGTTAAACATATGAAATGATACAGCTTTGGATCACCACTGTTTTCTACTAATTTAATAATGCTAGCCTTGTTTTTTCTCACAGAACTGCTGAACAGTGCTAACATCTGCAGAGCCAGATTAATAGACATTAGCAAGGATGCTGTTCATGTTTACTGGAAAACTCTTCTACAGTGATTTAGAAAGCTAATCAAATCTAGGCATAAGACGAAGTAGGCATGCCTTCCTGGAAGAAACAAACCAAAACAAAACACCTTTTTCTCATGATCATTCTCATCTATCAATCTTTTTTTTTTTTTCTTTATTAGAATAATTGTTGGCAATAGAAAAGAACTGTACAAGTCAGGACTTCCCTTTGAGACTCATATCCTACCTTCCTAAATAGAAATTCTTTTAATCTTAAATACAAAAACCCCACAACATAGAGCCACAGTACTCAAATGAAACCCAAATGGCTGAAACAACCCCATATGCATAATGTGAACAAAGCATCTGACCTATCTGACTGTAACTAATGTTACGCAGGTCTGCCTTTGAAGGTCTCTAAGCTTTGAGCATGCTTTTGCAAAGTTACTTTGGGACAGGATTTAAAGAGTTTTTCATCGTATGTTTGAATCTTTAAGCGATCAAGAAAAACAGTTGATATAGGCGCTAAGAAAGTCAGAGCCATGGGATCCAAGAAACCAACATCTGAAATCCCTACTGAAAGTACATTTTTCATTAAATTCTCAATTCAGATTAAAGCTGACATAAAAAAACCCCTCAACAACCAACAAAACCCCCCCAAGGAAAAATATTCAAACAACTATTTTTTTCCTGAGAAACTGGTTTTCACAGTAAACTGACAGAGATTAGAGAAAGGGCTATTGTGTGCAGTTGGACACATTCTGGCCTAACTTTCACTAGGAAGAATAATGCACACCTTCCTTCTTGTTCTCTATTCATTAAAACTGAGATGTATGCTTAAACAATTAACCAGGTCTACAATATCATTACAACAGTGACCTCCAGAGAAAGATAACCATAAAATGAATCACTCACTGACAGGATAGCCATAGTGAGGGGCTTTAAAAATTAAATTGCTTTACAATATTTGTCATATTTCTATTTTCTTTCAGAAACATTCAATAGAGATAGAAGCTATAAGTACTTTATAAACAGAATTTCAGAAGTCCAGTATTCTATACCTTGCTCACATTATCAAAATAAATTCTGAAATGATGTGTGATACATTTGAACTAGAACTGTGTGAGTGGTGATTGTTTGCAATAGAAAAAGACTTGACTCAATAACCCCCCAAAATCCTTTAAAGTCCTATATTCATAATGGTAATCAACACAGAAAAATCCCAGGAGGCACAGGTACTATTTAATATGATCCCTGATAATACTTTTCTACCATCTGTTACTGATCAGACCCTGACATTGTATTTCAAATGACCTTATCTAACCGTTCTTTTAAATTTTCTCATCAATGCATCAGATCTGGGGGCTTAAAGTGACATACATTTAAGTACACCTACTTTCCTGATAGTTTATCAATTTTTCAGTGATCCATTCACTCATCCAGTCCCACAATCCTGTGAAATCTGTCCATAAATCAGGCAAAACTACAATAAAATATCCACTTCCCACATATACAGGCTGGAAATGAGTGTCCACAGATCCTGCTGATTCCTATTTCAAATGCATCCTATGAACTTTTGAATTTTGGGTTTATAGTTGTTGTTCTGTTCTTTTATAAGATATACATGACTTCTTGAGGCTTGGAGCCTACAAAAGGACAGATGAGAGCCTCGGTTGTAGGTCAAAAGTGTACATGCAGATGAAAGTCTTCCTAGCATTGCCAGCATAGGACTCTACGCATTGTGTGCCCAGAGGCAGATCGATACCCAAAGACTTTCCATCTACCTGTACAACTGCAAACACGAAGTTCACAAACTCACAATCTTCACCTTGCATCTCTTCAGTGTGGTCATTTTAATATGCATATTGGGCTAGGTGTCACCAAAAGATGTAATTAATTTAAAAGCCCTTCTATATTGTCTCAACAATGTAGGTGAATTAAACTTGGCTGGCAGAGGACAATTACCATCCTCAGCTGTTTGCTTTACTTCTCTCCAATGGATTACCATCGACCCTGCATGGATGGGCAAACCATGTATGAAACATATCCTGAAACCATCAGAGTTAACAGCCTGATGCTTTCAAGCAAACCAACATTGATGCTGAATTGTAAATTGCAGCAGTAGTTTAAACAGTGTGAGAAGGGCAGGCTGCTCAGGAGAGCTGCTTTATCAAACATTTCAAAAAATTGTGCCTGACCAACTGCAATACTCAAAATAGATCTAAGCAGCTTGGCACTTTGAAATCATGCAAGTGCTAAACAGTATTTTTTCCAGCAACGCTGTTGCATATTTACTTTTGCAGGTAATGCAGGCATTTCTGTTAAACTCCTTTTGCTTTGCAAACTCAGAAAAAATATAAAAGAAGACAGCTCTGTCAGGGTGGTTCCTCTAAAAGCCTAATGAGAGTGTGCAGTTCCTCCACAGACTTATTCATTTCTAAGACAGTTAGCTGAGACATGGACTTGCTTTCTGAACTCACCATGCCTTGATCACACAGCAAGACTAGGTGATGCTCTCAGACAACGCATCTAACTCTTAAATGTTCAGTTGGATATTTCCTATCCTGAGCAAATTTCTGTTCTGATTCAGGTTTTTCCTTACCATGTGTTTTCTCTTTTCTGAGACAGAAGGAAAAAAAAAAAAAAAAAAAAAGAGAAAGGCACTTCAGCCACTCTATACACTGGAGTAGTACCTGCCTACTGAATTTTGACATTAGAAAGATTCTCCTAATGCTCAGCCCAGATTTTTCCTCCTTTAATGCTATCATATGCTCTTAATTACACTCACACTTTCCTCTCTGCTAAATAGATCCACTGTTACTATTTATGGAATTTAGAAGAGATCTTTCGATGTCTATGAACAGTGCAAAGAGCTTGCTCTTGCATTTGATAAATGAGTAGATGCTGTATCAGAACAAAAGGAAATAACATGCTCTGAAGACACACTTGGCTTTGCCTTGTCAAATCATGCACATGATTCATTTAAATCTAAAGTATTCTCTGCAGAATTGGCAGGATACCATACGCATCTGAGGCTGAGGTAATACTAAAACTTCACAGTCAGTCTCTTCAGCCTGGGAGTCCTTATTGCTAAGCATGCACTACTTATTTTCTATGAAAATCAGAATTTGTGTATTGTTATTAATTACAGCAAAAATGTTAGCTGAAAATATCAGATGAAATGTCAAAATGCATTTTCTCAGGTAAATTTGTACTAAAATCCTGGCTTTAATATTTAAAAAAAAATTATTGGCTAAATTATTATCTCTAAAACTAAATATTGATGTGGTAAGACAATTTATGTTTGGTGAGGACTCTACACGTCCTTTGCATAGATTTTGGGTTAAATTTCCTTTACTAAGTAATCTTTTTTTTTTTTTTCCCCGAAAGGGGAATAAGAGGAAGCTTCCATTCATCCTAAATTAGATAATTTCTAAATTCTAGCCAGATAGGATGATTTTCTCCTCACCTCCAAATACTTCGCTACATGCCAGTATCCCAAGATCACAGCCAGCATGTTACATATTATATATCTGAGAAACTAAAAGCCCTCCTAAGAAAGTCCAGTTTGGAATAAATCTCCAAAATAAAAAGAACTTTTTTGCTGCTTCTGTTCCATAATGTTATTTTCTTTTAACACTAAAACTTCATGGAGTCATTACAATTTGTAAAAGATACGAGGCAAAGTTTATCTACCGGAGAGTGAAAATAATTTTCTTGTGAACTTTACTATGGCAAGAAAAACAAATTAGAAATAAAGGTCAATGAAGAAGACCAAGTAACTTTTGATATTTTATGTAAAAAAAAGTCCCAGAGTGGTTTATGGAAATGATAGATGCATAAAGAAAAATCACATAAAATCTCTGATAGATTTTGAGTAGATTGATTCAGATAGATTTTGATTGATTTGATTGAGATAGATCTGATTTCTAAAGCTAACAGAAAACTTTGTCAAGTATACTAATAATGGAAGCAAGTTTCGCTTATGTATTCCCTATTACTTTTTGGTTTTGAATTAAGCACACTTAATTTATGCAAAATCCTCTAATTTTTTTTTAATGTAGGCTGATTTATTACTCTTATTTTCTAAACTGTAAGGTCTTTGCAATAGAGGCATTTGTAAAGTCTGTGTGTTTTTACAGTAGCTTGTACAATGGCAGCCTGATTTATTGAGGCATCTGGGTACTCTAAAATAAACAAACAGGTACCAATACAATATTCTTAGAAAGGTTGATATAAGAAAGTATATAAGAAATATATACTGAGACTGGTTTTTCCTTTTCCTTTTTTTGCTGGTAGTGCATATGCCTTTTTTGGAAAAGGGAAATAAAATTAAAAATAATGTTTGTAGACACTTAACATGTTTTGCAATATTAACTCAATATGATAGCAAATAATAGTATGTTGCCTCAGACATTCATAATTTTGGCAGTTACTTCATCAAAATTCATGAGAGTTCTTTGAAGTTACATGGATTTTTTGATAGATTTTGAGAAATGAAAAGTGAAAAATCCATACTAAGTATACAGAAGCATATTTTGTGATTTATGAACACATTTTCAATCTGGAAAAAAAGAGGAAAAATAACAGGTGGGGCAAAAAATGGAATGAGAAAGAGATTTAATTGCATTATAAGTGTACATTGTTATTGTACTTAGCCTTAAAGTAAGGAAGAGAACAGTCTACCAGAAAACACATCATATACTGTAACAAATTACGTTTTAAGTCATTCAAGGAAAAAAAAGCCTCAGATATGCGTCACTTGTAAGGGTTCTTCTTCATTAATCAGAGATATCTGATGTGACATTAAATGATTAAGAGGACCAGACTGTCAATTTGAATAGGCAGACACTTAAATAAGATGACAACTAGTAGCTTTTGAAGAAATTGTTGTGAAAGGGGGCATCTTTACAAGAAAACCCGTGCTATTGCAACATGGAAATTCTCTGAAATCCTCTCTAGGTCAGTGACAAAGACTAACACTTTAGTGAGATGAGAAAAATACCAAGAAAAAGGCAAAGAGGGACAGATGAGAACAAAGCAGACACTTACACTCGCAGTCCACAATGATTTGAGAGGGAAATCCATGGATCCACATTTCTCATGTATCTTGACTTCAGGGAATGCACATGATCAGGTATTTTCAGAAGTATCTATTTTCACATCTTGATTTTGATGCCTAATCTGTGACAGTCTGGTATCTAGGGAAACTGGAGGCGGATATTACGAAAAACTGGGATCTAAATTTTTTCCTCTATTTCAGTGTTCCGTATCAATGAGGCACCAACAGCCAAGGGGTTTTGTGAGGATCAAAGAGTCAAGTGCTGGTGAAACATCTTGAATATGTGAAGTGCAATGTAAAAGCTGAAATAATGTCTGGGCTGGGTGCAAGTAGCCTCATGGAGCTGGATTTACAATTGCAACACTGACTGATGCTGGTTTTACAGCACCTGTGTTCAGACAGGGCTTTCTGAGGTGGAAAACAACCCTGCAACATCATCTCTCCTTTCCCACTGAACGTCCAAGTCCGCACACCTCTGCTGAACACTGCCTTTCTTGGGTCCACAATTTGTTCTTGAAGCCTGTTAATGACATTTTCTTTGGTACTTCTGTGAGACACCTACTGAAACAGAGCAATCACTTGCAAAATCGATTCAACTATATTTGTTTGCATTAAGACTGTGCCAGTCCTACAATATATTGTGTAATCACTCCCATGGATTTTGCTCACCATCCTCAAAGTAGCGATTCAAGAATTGGTTTTGCATTAAATGCTTTTTAATCTTATCAATGAATTCTTCCAAGGGTAATTTTAAACTTCAGCCTTCTCAGTTAAAGTATTCTATGTCATGCATTAAATAGTATACCGAATAACTGCTCTAGTTAAAACTTATCATCCTTTGAAGAAGCTGCAGTATTTTTGTTCACCTGCAGTGTTTTAGTTCACCTGCAGTGCTTGCTCTAGCTGCTTCAGTTTTCAGAATTAAAATGATCATGCTGTCAGCTTTGATCACTGCGGATGCTTTCCAGGTTTTGCTCTTCCCTGGAATATAAACTTTAAAGTTAACTTAGATGAATTGCATTTAGTCATAATAACGCCTTGGCAATTTGTCTACCAGCCAAAATAGACAATTTAGGCAGCATGTAATATTTAAATCCTTTATGCTCAGTTCACTTTTTCCAAAGGATGTCTAAGGCCTCTTCCTCGTGTATTACAGCAGTCATTTAAAATTGTGTTTCCTAATGAGAAGGCTCTATGGTAGTAACAGAGATGCAGTTTTAAGTAAAAATAAAAGGGATTATTTGCTGTAAGCTTTTATCTGAGTGACAAAGATGTTTAGACATGGAAGAAAAAAAACAATAGCACAGTCCTAGAATTGTTACCTGAATATCCTAGTTTTTTTCTTCTTTTATTTGATTACTTATGCATGTTGCAGTTACGTAACATGAATTACATGTTCCAGAATTTAACAGACTCATGCAGTCTTAAAAACAAGAGGAAAAAAAAGTCAAAAAACCTCCCCCCAAACCTAATCCAGGAGCCATTCCTTGATATTCATCTTGCAGTTTTCTTGTTCTCAACCCCTTCATACTCCAAGCAACACATCTCACCCCTTGCTATTTACATCCTTTAATTTCTGCAATACATTATTACCTATGCTGATACTTCTATGGACAGCATCAGTCCTCACAAACACAGATCAGATTAACTTCAAAACAGCAGTGCCTCAAAAGAAACTGATGGACTGGAAGATTTGCCCAGGAAACTTCTTGCAGAGTAAGTAAAGAAATTTCACCTAACTTCTTGACGTCATTTTGACAATAAGCTGCCCAAAATTCAACATGAGGAATACTGGTTTCATTAATGCCACAAGTGGAAGATCCCATGCCCTGACAGAGCCTTGTGAAGTATGGATTCTGCATGTCTTCTGCTCCTTTGGCTGTGGTTGGGATGTTTTTGATAATGCCATGTGTGTAAGCAGCACTGAGCACAGACTATCAGAGGAGGCACTAAGAGTGGCAGGAGAAAGCTGAGGAACAGCATGGCTTTTCATTTGTGTAGTAGCTCCAGCTACCCAAGTGGAGTTTCCTTGTAAAGACCCCCTGCCTAGAAAATGTTCTGCACAGTTTGGGAAAACAATATTCAGTGCCTGTGATGAATACTTGTAAACCTGGAGCTTGTCAGAGTCTACACAAAGAGCATTGCTGAAGGTGAGCTACTGCAGCTTAATGTTATTGTGAGCTTTATTATCACCCACACAAACCTTTTGATGGATGGATGAATAATTCCTGTGTGTGGGAAAGTAACACCAAGTGATGGATTTCACCAGTATAAATATCACTAGCAATGAGTTGGAACAGTTAAAAAAAAAAAAAAAAAGGAAGAAAAAAGACAGTACAGTCAACACTTCAATTTGGAAATATATTGATTTTTTAGATAAGTAATTCTAATTGAGAGTTTTATATAACATGACACAAGAGAGTCTTCAGAATGGGATGAAGTTTGTTCTGTCTTTACTATGATTGCAAAAGGGATGCATAAATGACGAAACTCCTTTCAAAGAAGGACAGTGAAGAATATTTTCAGTTTAGTTTTCCATCTGTTTTGCTAATACAGAATATGAATATTCTTGTGCAATATGATCTTCATAGACAGCCCCTCACAAATAATACAATGAAATTCTACGTATTTGGCCAGAAAATGTTAAACATTATTATGGATGAAATCAGTTTTGTTCATAACCAGTAGGGGATTGCTATAATATAGGATGGTCCAATACCTACCAACCACATGCAGAAGGCCCAGAGAGTTCTTATTTCAGAGGAACAGTCACTGATATTCCTGACTAACAATCTATTTTTCTTTAAAATACAGTCTTTTCAAGAGCACTGACATACAGTGTTGCTGTTCTCTGTGAACTCAAGTCATTCAAACACTCCTTGGTCCATATCACACTTTGTAAAAAATAGCAAATCAATCTGTATAGTGTTTCTTAAATTTTGCCAACATGTTCCACGTTTCTCTGCATCCTGTAGTATGAAATATGTCTGTAAGTCACTTCTCTCTCTACCAAGAATTGCTCTACTTGCAGGTACTAGGAAATGACAAAATGAGCAGCCAGAAAATGGAAGCAGAAAAGCTGATGGAGCACCTGTGCGTCACTGAAGCACTACTGTCACAAGAAGAGTGATTTCTAAAGATGGAACAGAGAAGGAGTTGGTAAATCATGAACAGTATTGGGAGAAGTCTCCTATGGTGGATGTTAAGTAGGGTCTGCAATCAAGGGCTAAATGATCAAGCATCACAGTAGGCCAAGCTAGCTCGAGGAGGACTTTAAAAGTCCTTATTTGAAGGATGGAACAGCTTTAAAAGTCATGCAGTTCTGCATCTGTATATACACATATAAGTGATAAAAATAAAACAAAACAGATTTTAGCTTCTTGATGTAAAATTAAAGAAACAGATGTGCCTGAAGCACAATTCAGTAGCTTCATGTCTTTTAAAGGTCTTATTTTGGTATAAATCAGAATATTGGAACAACAAATCAAATCTTAGGAACTTTATGGAGTTTAACTGATTGATGTTAAATGGCATATATTGTTAAATAACTGTTAGAAGTTCATAAATAAATAAATAGGATAATGATATCACTGCTTAGGTTGTTATTCTATTCTATTCTATTCTATTCTATTCTATTCTATTCTATTCTATTCTATTCTATTCCATTCCATTCTATTCTATTCCGATTAAACATTCCCCATTGGCTTCATGTTCCCTCCAATGCAATCTATGTAGTATCAATGTCTTTTTGAAAAAAACCCTAACAAAACCCAATCCCAACATTTCTGGGGCAGTACCTAGGCTATTTTCAAGCCTGCTACAGTGCATGCATAAGACGGTACATAACTAGACGTATGCTTCCTTGGTCTTATACCGATTACACATACTAGCCAAAAGATTAAATGGCATTAGGTATTACATTATCTTATGAATCTTGGGAACCCTTTAAGAGATGCACTGAAAGTTACAAACTACATTTAGCGGAACATAGGGCCATGTAGGAGGGACTGTACATGTAGCTCCTTGGTGTTCAGATGGCTGTAACACACTGTCTTCTGGGAAAAGGTGTTTAAAGGTATTATTTCCACAGGCATTATGTACTGAATTCTGGTTTTTAACTAAAAGTTGTAGTTTTTTTCTTGGTTTAGTTCCTGAAGTTTACATGGCACTTCCAAATTCTTTCCATCAATTTTGGGTATACTGAATCTCCAGCTCTACTTCACTCCTTGTTCCTTAGAAACATCTCTTGCACTTATTTGCTATCCTTAAAACTGTGAAGGCCCTTGAGCTCAAGACAGATGGCAAGGCCTATTTAGTTACCAAATATTCTTCTGAGGAGACAAATTCAGTTAGCGAAGGGGGATTACATATGGTTAGACCTAGATTTTAACAGGTTACTGACTCCATTGAAAACACTATTTCAAATCATATTTTACGGATGTTCATATTTTCAAAAAACCCTCTCAAGGAGAAAGCAGTATTTGATTATATTATGTACCAGAAATATTACAGCTTGAATCATCTGAAAGAAAGTGGATATACTCAAGTATGAGAAATAAAAGTCTTATTTTTCTATTTTGGATTAGCAGAACTGTGTATTCTGTTGTAATTGTGCATTTTTATGCTTCATTTATAATCCAGAATGCAGTCTGGTATAGAAAACGTTTAAACATACACACATGCTCTCTTTTTATATTATATACTTATACAGTATATGGCAAGCATATACATGTAAGTAGAAGTAATACATACAGTATGTGGCAAACAGCTAAAGCACAGCTTAAGACTCTGATAGCAAATAGCCCTGCCATTTGTTTTGAGATTTCTATTCTGATGATTGCTCCATTCTGTTAATTTCTTTTTGACCATTAGGTGTGTTTCTTTCCTTCTTACTAAAAGGTTCATTGTATTTGTGTTCTCTCCATTCTCTCTTAGTTGAAGAAGCAGTTTGCTTCCCCTTACCTCTCTGAGTCAGTTCCCCACAGGTATATATATATACACACTACTTAAGCATTTTTAATGATTTATCCCCACAGTACGTAAGCTCCAGAATAAAAAAATTGTGTGCAGCATCTTGAAGATCAGAGATTCTTTCCTGTGTCTACACAACAGATTGGTTTTAAACTTAAAAGGCAGTTTGGGGCAAAGCTGTTTTTTCCCTACGCCTTGTAGATCTGGTCATAGAAGCTGAAAAAGCAGCTACCTATATGAAACATTTGTACTGTAGAGTTCAGAGTGTTATTTTTGGACACCTGGGATTTCCTATGTGGTTCCTCAGACCCTGCTATACAGTATTTCAAATGCCAGGCTCCATCTTGCATGTTTTAAAAACTATTATTTTAAATCTAATTGAGCTGATGAAATTGCAGTCACTGTATGAACTAGTTGACCTATGTCTGTCTTAAAGACAAAGTTACCTTGGTTTCATTAGAAAGAAAACTTGTTAGTACTAAACTAAAAATGAAAATGGAGAGCAAAAGTAGGTAACCATATAGAGATTTTGCATTAAGTTAATGAAATTGGCTTAAAAACAGTCAGTGCAAGTTGGGGCAAAAACATCTTGCTTTTGGAGACAAGACCTAAATCAAGTTCGGCATTACAGTACATAGTAAAGATAGAGACATCAATCCAGCGGGTTACCACAGACGGTTTCCCCCTTCATTTTCCACATTCTGCTCCCAAGCAAAGACTTGTGGGAAAAAATGAAACAAATAGATTATGCATAATTTTGATAGCAGTACACAATCGAAATTCCTGTCCCTCCATTGACCTTCCTTGACTGGAAATGCCCTGAACAACAGAGAGGAAGACATTCTGGCATTATCTGCTAGCTCATGCTGTAGAAATCAGACTGACTGCATTTCATCCTGGGCTGAGCTGCCAGGTTGCTATGTGACTCTTGAGTTCATCCTCTGTGAGGCCCATGCCTCAATCTACTGACATTTTACAAATGGAATAATGATACTCATCTACCTATTTAAGGGTCTCTAAGGAAAATTATTGATTGCTTTTATTATTCTACCATCTTATTGAGATTTCTGGTTCCATTTCAGGCATTTCAGCATATATATATATATATATCTGAAAGGAAGCCTTGGGGAAATTATACCACTGGGCCCATCACAAGGACTGGGCAGAAGAACATTTAAAAATAATTTTAAAAGTACAATTTAAACTACATAAATGGAGAGAAGTAATTTCTGCTAAGTACTTTACAAATGGAAAGGTTACACCGGCCTATGCTGCTGATGGTATCTCATCTGAAAATGACAATATATTCTGCTTGAATACCCTTTTTTCTTCCTTCAGAGGTTGACAGGCTGATAAGTTGAGTGTCACTGGCAATTCTGCACAGGGAAATTTCTCTGCAAACAAGTCAAAATTAGTTTCCATATCTCTTCATTCCTGAGTACAGATTCACAACTGGGTGGCCGCCTTCTACATTTCAGTAGTTTTAATAACAAACTCCTCAGAACAAAATACTGTAGTCTTCAGAAAAGACTGCAGTAAATGTACTTCAGGGACCTGATCTATCTGGTCTCTTTCATTCTTTCTGAGGTTACTTTGGTTTTTTGAAGTAATTTGGACCTAAGCATTATCTCTCTTCTTCAGCCCCCACAAAAATCCTACCGCTGACTCCAGTGGCACTCTCACCTTAGGCTCTCTTGAGCTTCTGGCTGAAGGCCAGCTGGAATTTTCCCAGTGAGGATGTAGACTAAGCCACATGAGCAGAGTGGACTTCCCAGTGCCTTTCTCTGATTTATTACTCTGTGGTCAGAAGGACAATCAAGTTCTAGATTTCCTTACAAAGGAAAATAAAAAGCAGTTTCTTAGTGTAACAAAGCACTAAGAGCCATGTATACCATGCAGTACATTACATACCTTGCCATATGCAGCATAGGAAGGATGCAGTGGCTTAGATAGGGCTTTTCCAATACTGCCAATATTCTTAAGCCAGTTAACTCAGTGGCTCAGACCCAAATGTAGGTCTTTCAAGCCTACGTTCAGTGAACACACACACACACACATAATGGTTAAGTTGCTGCTAACTTGAGGCAAAAGAGAACCAAAATTGGAGATCTGTCAAATGTGAGAACTCTTCAGAGGGAAAAAACACAAATCGTGGCTTCAGTCCAGAAGACATTCTTTATCTGTCTCTCCTATAAATACTAAGAAAGGTTTTCCAGAAGACATTCACAAAGGAATTCAATGTGTGTCACAGCATCAATATACATAATCTTATAGCTAATCTAATATTAATACTTTCTTCTCTAAGTAGAAAGTAATCGAAGATATTCCCTGAATTAAGCACAACCCTTAGAGATGGCAAGTGTTTAAGTGGGAATCCCATATAATGGTATACTGCAGGAAAATTAAAAGATGTAGGGTACAGTTATTCCTCTGAAGTTTTTCTTTCCATTTTGGGGAAGACAGACTTGTCCTTCCTGTTAATGATCTCTCAGTGATTTATGGTAAGAAGTGAAACATCATACCCTCTTGTTCTTTATATCCCATTTCCACGTTCGTAGGAAAGAAGAGGATGGATTAATGAAGACACAAAGGAAAGACAAAGATTGGAGAAGAAACATAAAGTTCAGATAAGAGCTGGCAGGTAAAGAGAGGCCAAGTGAATGAGGAGTTAGGACAATAAATGGACTGCTGCAAGGGGTTTACAGCAAGGTACAAATTGAACGAAAGCTACTACATTCTGTATTTTGACTCTTTTGTTACATCCATACATTTCTCAGTGATGTTACCATCTGTGAATGCGGTTAACAGTATAAATCCATATTTATGTGTGGTGGTTTTTTTTTTTTTTTTTTTTTTTTTTTTTTTTGTAAATACCCATACTAAGGGATGCTCAGTGGTGATTTGGTGGCAGTTGAAGTTAATGCATCTTATACACTGAACAATGATCCTGAGATTCACACATTTAATTCACTAATTTCACTGTCATTGGAGCATGGCAGGAATTGCCCAGTGAAAGTATTATCTTGCCTATTTCATATACCAAATATTCATAGGTGTATTAAGAAGCATTAATATTTCAACAGATAAGTTTAATATCATCAGATACCAAGCTTCCAAATAAAACTGAAAACCATTTTAGTTATCACTGAAAAGACAAGGAAAAACCACTATAGGCTTTGGTAAAAGAACAATGTATGTACACTGCTACACGCTGCTCACAAGCACCACTAGTAATATATTAAAAACATTCCCATATTATTACTAACATTTCATCTCCTTTCACTGCTAAAAATATAAAGTGATGAGACTTTTATTCAGAAGCTGAAATAAATAACATAAAGGCATTTTGGGGTTTATCAATGTAAATAACTCAGGTGTAAAACTTGGAGTAAATTCTTGTAAATACAAACTACATGCTAGCAATACTACTATTCTTAATGAGCAAACAACAGTAGTATTTTCAAAGTTACCTTCTTTTTTTGAAAGTCTTGTTTATTGGCTAACAATAAATGTTGGTGATTTAGCGACTGAATGAATGAATTGATCTCTTTGATCCTTATCTAAAGTCTGTTGAAATTATGAGTCCTTCCAGTAACTCCCATTAATTGGGGAGGCCGCGAGAGCTCAATGACTGATTATTTCTTTATTCATAACGTAACCCAAATATAAATAACAAGATCTCAAGTGATCCTAGTATATGTTGTTTTGATGGAGGTTTTTGAACATTGAATTTATCAGTGGCTGTCTAGCCTGCAATTGCTGAGGGTCAGATACAAAATTCTAAATATGCTCTCACTGGAGGCATTTCAAAAAAGAAGTGTTAACACCCTACTCTGGGATTTGACATGCAAGACCAAGTTGTATGGAACTTTTTTTCTGACAAACTGAGCAGCAAGTTCAGAATGCATCTCATGTCCTCTAATGTAACTCTCATGACACAAAACTGCCTTCCAAGTGTTCTGACCTACCTAAGGGTGCATATTTTTGACTGTCTTTCTTCAGGTTGATCAGTTTCATTTTTTCAAGCTGAACATCTGATATTTTATCTAGACTGAGAAACACACTTAGTTCTATTTGTTTCTCCTTGAGGTGCTTGCAACATCTTTATAATCAATAAAATTTGCATACTTCATCAGCATACACTTTATTTTATTTCCTCAACACTCACTTAAATGTTCATAAAATTGAATCTAACCCTAACTCTAGGTTTTCTCTTTAAGATATCTCCTACATATTGCTTGTTGCAATTTACCAATTTAGTTTCAGAACAATATTTTATTAAATATACTGTAGGTAATTACAGTAGATATCATATGTCCTATTATAAAAAAGCAATATTGCACTGAAGCCTCTATTGGTTTAGAGTCTCCTCCCTACCAGCCTCTATGAATTACTGGAGCTGCAGATCACAGTCAAGTCACTCAGTGGAGGAACTGTCCTGGCTCTTTCTATTTAAACCAGAGCATTTTATATCACTGAAAATTGATCCCAAATGTGGGAGTGTTGTCAGCTCTGAGCATCATTTGGCATACACTTATCCTAGTATAGAATATTCTTAGGGAATCACTTCCACTACTTTATACATTGGAGTTGTAATTACATCCTGCTAGTATCACAGCATACAAACCTTCTAAGCAAGAGCCTGTAATTACAATGTTGTGAAACTTCAGCTGTTCAGTAGTACAAATTACCATTGAGCAATCTGGTACAAGTCAGTAGACAAAATCATCGGTACAGCTAAAGTAAGGAGAAGCAAAGGTGGCATTACATCATCTTTACACTTTACCTTCTCTGTGTTGCAGACATCCAGTTTCTCTATATTCTGCATGATGTTGGCTGCAATAAACCCATGCAGAAATGATGGGCCAGAGTGGGTATAAGGAAGCAATTACAGCAGTTAATTTTCTGACAAATATATGTCAGACACAGGTTGTCATTGTTAAGCTTCCTTAGCTGCAAGGTCTGCAAATCAGAGTTCAGTGTACTCCCCAGCCTAGTAACAGCAAGACCATTTTATTTCAGTGATAGCTCGCTGACAGCAGAGAATATACCAAGGAAGTTCCTGCAGCTAGAAAAAACTCAGTGAAGGCACAACACAGAATGGAAGAAAAACCACTGCTGATAAACAGAGAAGCTTTGGGTGGGCAAAGCAAAAGCCAAAACAAAACCATGATGCTGTGACCAAGCTTAGAGTCACTTAGGCTCCAGACAATAGCTCCAGAATGGGGATGCAGATCAGTTATTGTATCAAAAGCTGTGTGCAGCTGATCTGAACTTTAATCAAAGAGTATTCCAGCTTGAAAAGAAACTAGCCGTATCTAGAAGATGGTGGGAAGAGCCCTGTCCTCCTAACCAAATACAAAGTTTTTATTTTTCAATCCTGAAGGACTTGCAGGTGCAAGTTGAACTTGAAAAGAGTATTACATTCAGATGATATTTTAATAGTCTTCACTAGATGTTTTAATTAAAAGTGACAGGATTTTAGAACTCTCTTCTCAGTGTTCTCCAACCAGGGAATGTGTATATTCAATGAAATTTCAAAAATTCAGAAAAGGCAACATTGGACTAATTTTAGATGGGTGAGTGTTTCATATCCCAATTCAAACAACTTCCCACAGTGTGCTTTATTCCTTATGAGTGCCATGGGAATAGTGACATACACATAATTTTAATGGACTGAAGACATACATAAATTTCCCAATGCTAACACAATCTTCAGTCTGCTATGTTAGGTAGTGCATTCTTTCAGCTAGTGGGATAGTCCAAATTCTTTGCAGAAGTAGGAAACCGTGGTGCGTTTGACCTTGGCTGACTGCCAAACACACCACCCCCACCCCCCACTTCATTTGCCCCCCTCAACAGGAAAGGGAAGAAAATAAGATGAAAAAAGCTCGAGATAAAGTTAGGGAGATCACTGACCAATTACCACCTTGGGCAAAACAGACTCAATTTGGGAAATTATTTTAATTTATAGCTAATTAAAAATAGAGTAGGATGGTGAAAAACAAAGACAAAACTAAAAATACTTCCCCCCCTACCCTTCTTCTCAGGCTCAACTTTATTCCTTCATTCCTGACTCTTCTACCTGCCCATCAGTGGTGTAAGGGGATGAGGGATAGGGCCAGTCCATAACACTTTGTCTCTGCTGCTCCTTGCTCCTCACACTGTTTCCTGCTCCAGTGTAGGGTCCCTCCAGTAGGATACAGTCCTTCATGAACTGTTCTAATGTGGGTCCCTCCTACATGCTGCAGTTCTACAAGAACTACTCCAGCATGTGTCCGTTTCATGGGGTACAGCCCTTCAGGAACAGACTGCTCCAGTGTGGGTTCCCCATGGGCTGCAGGTCCTGTGAGAAATCTGCTCCTATGTGGGCTGCTCTCATGGGCTGCAGCTCCCGCCAGGGGCCTGGTCCAGCATGGTCTCTCCACCGGCTGCAGCTTCCTTCAGGGCATGTCCATCTGCTCTGGTGTGAGGTCCTCCATGAGCTGCAGTGTGGATATCTGCTCCACTGTGGTCCTCTGTGGGTGGCAGAGGGACAATCTGTGCCACTATGGTCTTCTCAATGGGCTGTAGGGGAATCACTGCTATAGCACCTGGAACACCTCCTCCCTCTCCTGCTCTGACTTTAGCATCTGCAGGGCTATCTCCTTCACATTTTTCTCACTCCTCTCTCTCACACCTGATGTGCAGTGTTTTTTACCCTTCCTTAAATACGTTATTATAGAGGCACCACCTGTGGCAGTGTTGGGCTCAGCTGTGCCCTGTGATGAGTTGCCTGGTCAGACACCCAGTACAGAAACAAAAAGAGCAAAGGTAATAATCTATGATATATAGAAGGCTTTTTTTTTTTTTTTTTTTTTTTTTTTTTTTTTTTTTAAGTAGTATCTTTGCTCTTGTCAAAACAATATTTGAATGTTCAGCTCAAGAACATTCATGGTGACTCATCTAGCTGCTTTACTTACCTCATTAAAAAAGTCGTCACTTGGACAGTAACAAGTAGAGATACTTGATAAGTGATTGCAAAAAATGAAATTAAAAAAAGAATTTGAGGGAAACCAGACAGGCTTAAGGTGCACAGTTCACAATATCTATGTTCACTGCTCTATGACAAATGGTATGTTGATGTCATCCCATTTGGTACAATAAGCTCAGAATTCTACTTGAATGTTAGAGAAAAAAATGGAACAAGAATTATTGCATGCAGGTAGACAACATAAAAAAGTTATTAAAAAAATCATAAAACTGAGTATGAAATTAACTTAATTACACCTTGTCTTTCAAGTAAGTTGAAAGCCAGAACTAATGTTGTCCCTTCCATCAAGGGGTCATTTCATTTATTTGCTCTACAGAGGTCTGTGCTGAATGACTAAAATCAAACAGGTATTGAAAACTCTGGATAGAACACAATATTGAAACAGTGAATGAGCTGCTGGCAGAAGCTCTACATAGTGTAACTGGAATATAATTTTCTAGTAAGATTGTAAGAATTTAGAGAAAGACTAGAAAGACTGATGTGTGTAAGGCAAGAGCATTCTCCTCACGTTAGACATTTTACTTAAGAATACTGTTTTCACAATGTCAAATAATTTGGCACTAATGGGACCTGGTTTTGTTTTTCTATTCTTTATTAAAGTAGAATGAAAATCAAAGTAACACTCATCTGACACAGTCAGTAGAACAATTTTACATTTGTTTATTTTGTTTATGTGCTATAAAAATATTTTTTTTTTCTCTTAGTTTCTTCTTTTACCACTAGTAATCCTGTTTTGTGATCTTTAGCCTTTCTTACAGTGATGCTGAGATAAATCTTAAACTCCTATTTAAGATGAGCAAAATCTTTCTTTGATGTTTTAAAGATTTCTGGTGTTGTGACAAGTGATACTAATTTAATAATAGTTAATTTTTATTCTAAGTGGCTTTATGGATAAATTTCAGTACTGTATTCATTATTAATTTATAACTCATGAATACTGCATACAAGACTAAGCCACCTGGGCCAAAAAGAAAGTGACATTAATTACCACATGCTACTTGAAAGGTATTGATGCTCTTTATAGATGTGTATAGAGATTATGTAGAAAATATGTAATCAGTTTGCTTTATTTCAAGTACTAAACTCCCTGAGGTCTAGGTAACACCAACCTGATAACTACTGTTCAGAAAAATGCAGTGATCACATAGATCAGTCAAGCAAAAGACAAAAGATCATTTATCAGATGCAAATAGATTTTTTTTTTTTTTACCACAATCAGGCCTATTTTGAGCTACAAAAGAGGAAATTGCTTAAAATTTATTGTGATCCTTGGTTTACTGCTGCTGAGCCAGTCCATGACTGTACAGCCCAAGACTTAAAGGGAATGTTACTATAAAGTGCATGGTGTTTGTTGCACATCAAAGGCTCCTGTACCTATGATCAGCCTAGTCTGACTATACATTATGTTCCTGTTGAAGAAGAAATCAGAAGCCAATAGCAACTCTCAGGCAATAATCTGATTGCCTTCTCAGTCTCCTGTCATTTGCATTTTAACTGAAACCCTAGGTTATAATGCACAAAATTTAAAGTAACTCTTGTGTTCTCTCTATGTTGAGTGCTACCTTAATCAAAGAACCCCAGAATGGTTTGGGTGGGAAGATCATCTAGCTCAACCCACCCCCACCATGAGCAGGGACATCTTCCACTACATCAGGTTGCTCAAAGTCCCATCCATACTGATCCTGGAACACTTCCAGGGAGGGGGCATTCACAGCTTCTCTGGGAAACCTACTGCAGTGTCTCACCATCCTAATCATAAAATATTTCTTCTTTATATCCAATCTAAATCTACCCTCTTTCAGTTTAAAACAGTTGCCCCTTGTCCTGTCACTACAGGTCATGGTAAAAAGCCTTTCTCCATCTTTCTTATAAGCCCCCTTTATATATTAAAAGGCCGCTATTAGGTCTCCCCAGAGCTTTCTCTTCTCCAGGCTGAACCACCTCAACTCTCTCAGCCTGTCCTCATGGGGGAGTTGTGCCAATCCCCTGATCGTCATCCTGGCCCTTCTCTGGACCTGCTCTAACAGGTCCATGGTTTAGTTCTACTGAGAGCTCCAGAGCTGGATGTAGTACTCCAGGTGGAGTAAAAATTAAATATAACTTGGATCTATTTTGGAAAAAAAACCAACAGCAAAACAACCCCAACCAAAAACTGAGAGAAACAGAAAAAGAGTTATGGTAGATTTTTAAGAGTATGTCTGTGCAGACATAGATTCTATCTTTTTGTTAGACCAGCTGACAGAGTGGAAGGAAACTGGGGAAGCTTTCAAGCCCAGAAAGTCTTTTTCAGCTCTAAATTGTTAAATGCCTTTGTGCACCTATCCTAGTCAAAACTCACATTCCCTTTTCCCAAGACAAAAATGTAATAAAAACCTCGGAATTACTCTTCAACAGTACTGCTACGCACGTGCACAGGGTCACAAAGAGACCAAAAGGTCTAAGCATGGTGAAGGTGAATTAGTTATGAATTCCAGCTGTGCAGTTTTCAAACACCTTTGTCAAGACTGATTTATATAAATGTAATAATTACTTCAGCAGCTACAAGGGAACAAGCAGGATCCTCACAAAATATTCAACATATTTGTACCTAAATGTGTCTAGGTCTACACTCTACATTGTAGTGAGATGCATGAAGGAGGCTGCACAGCAAATTATGGCTGCACCGGACTTTGCACTCCAGAGACTTTTTATCAGTGATGCAAACAATGAAAATACTACGAAGCAGGACTTCAGTCTCAGCCAAGATCTACAGAGGTTAAAAAAGAAAATCCATTTAAAGCTATTTCTGTGATTATTGGTCTAAATATAATTAGGGAAAATGAATGGAAGATGTAAACAAATTGGCTTGTCAGATATCGCTGAAAGCACACAATTGAAGAAAATATTGAAGAATAAGTAGGCAAAAGTCCAGTTTCAATTTTAGATACCTAGTAGAGCTGACAGATCTGAAATCTGAAATGCATCATTTTGTGAAAAACATGAAGGACAGCAAGGAACATGAATGATGAAATGTTTACTTGGGTTTCTTTAGAGAACTATTTTCTTCAGTCCAGAAAGACACTGTGCACAATTTTCCACTACTGAAATATTATCTTTGAAAAATCCAACAAGCCATTTCCAAATTTTACTTTTTGAAGATAGAACTGAGTCCAAAAAGTATGAATGGCATACTGTAATTTATAAACAAGTGCAGAGCTGTAAGCGATGTTATGGTTTAAATTTTATTTTCATAATATTCTATTATGTATAATAACAATGTAGAGTCCCATTGCGTATCTCAGAAAAAGAGAAAAAAAAGTAATGAAAGACCAATGTCCCCTAGAAAAATGCACAATTCTTTTCTATAGTCAGTTACTATCAGAAGTAATAACTTGATCAAATTCCTAAGAAGTTCTGTGCTGCTGTCTTACTAGATATCAGGCTAGTTATTCCCTTGCCTTAAAAATGGAAGAACAATCCTTGAAAAGCCACCAAATTTATTGGCCTGCATAAGAAAAGCCTTCAGTCTTGTGGGAGAGTCCAGTATGCTTCTACTAATCAACAGATCCGCAACATGCCTCTTTGCTGTCTTCAGGTATATGAACCAGCTGCTTGCAGCTCCCCTCATGGCAGGATACAGTGTACTCCCAAATATCTCACCTTTCCTAGTCCCCCTCCTGATGCCAAGTAAAATATCAGTATCCCATTCATATGCTACTGCCAAGCTTGTCTCCTTCTGCTGAATGATGTCTTATCTCATTTGATATGCAACTTTCCAATATGCCGTTCTTGCCTAGGCAGATAGAAAAGGCTGCAGATATTTAATATGAAAAAGCTACTGTCATAACAAAATTACTCTTTTGACAAGTTTTAGTTGAAAAAAAATTCAATGTAGGATCACCCTGCTTTCTTTCAGCTGCATAGCTGGGCTTCTGGAACTGAATTTCATCCATTCAATTAAATTCATTTTGAAATGTAAAAATAACATTTACTGCAAAAGGGCTGATGGCTTTCCCTGTTTATCTTGTTTTAGCATTTCTCAGTCTTTGGGGTAAGTGTAATGAGATTCCTCTGAATTAAAAATGCAAATTCGCCTGCCTTAGAAAGATGAAAATTGTTTCTATGGGTGCTGTGTTATCAGTATATTGATATTTTATGGTAATCTGGACAGCTCAGGAACCACTTATCGTCCGAGGATACTTCCACCATACTGCCTAGGATGAAATACTCTCCTGAACACTATGTTCCACCATTCATGCATTAACCTTCATTCCAGCGCTCCCACGTACCATCCTACTGCACTGTGGGCTAAAGACATTTTCACAGCTTGTCACATTGCTGTCACACCACTGACTTACTTGACACTATAAAAGATGCTAATGGCTATGTCTAGAGATTTGATGTTTTCTCCCCTTAATTATCAAAGGACTAGTTAAGTTTGTCTGTCAGCTCTGTGGAAAGCTGGGGGAGGCAGACGCTTCTCTCTTGGTCATGGGGTGGCAGCCACAATTACAGTGTTTGGACTGCAGACACTGCATGCCTGCCTGAGAGATGCTGCAGCAGGTCCTGCTCAGCTAGTGTCTTCACCCACACCTTCTTTTGCTCATCTCAACCCATATGCAGCCCCAGGTGTAACAAGCCTTATGCTGAGCTGAGAATCACAAAGCTCAAGGCCCCATGTCCTAGCTCCTTTGATTTTTAATGCAGGGGCCACAGTGACCACTAAAAGAAAAGCAGCCAGATTTGTCTCTTTAATGATGCAACTAGGAAGCCTAACCTGTTCAGGGATCTCTTTTTTTATTTTAGGAAAAAGTCTGCTAGGAGGAAGGTGTTCAGAAAGGGTTTTTTTTTGCACAAACAGGGCTACCTTATCTGAAGCTGGTTGCTCGGTGACTCCCAGATGCAGTGGGAAGGACTAACAAAATTATGTGGCTAACTCCTGGAGGTTTAAGGGGAAGGCTTGCTTCTCATAGGCCCTGACATGAAAAGCTTCTTAGTAATCTGTCCAAACAATAAACCACTTCCTTCAGCAATTTAAAATTAATATGATAGTCTCTGTGGTAGGGAAATATACAACTTATGTATTTCTGAATATAGTTTATTTAGTAAATGATACCTTTACTAGTGAAGGGACTACAATTAGATGTTTTTAAGGTTTTTTTAAGGGTTTTTTTCTCCCCCGTCCCCAAGGTGAAAAAAACATAATTTCTATAATTAAACTGCTAAGTTGCCATGGTCTTTGGAAAAACCCCAGAGATTCTCTGCCATCAGCTCTGTGAGCTACCAGTACATATGGCAGTCCAGGCGTGCGGTGTGCTGTTAAGGAACACAGCACGCCACCAGCAGATGTGCCCTTACACAGCAAGGCAGGATCAAACACGAGGCAGGTGGAAACCCGTCAGGATTTGTACTAGAAAGCCTTAAGGAACACAGGCTTCTTTGGGGAGCCATAGCACGTTATTATTTGTAAGGACAAACTCTCCCAGCAGTTTCTGCCTCCTGTGGTTTCTGCCATCATTTGGTACAGGAACTGACTGTGTACCCTTTTTTGGAGGTGGGAAAAAGACTGGTTTTAATCCATTTTTCTGTGGGCTAAATTCTGGTTGGGATCTGTCCCAAAACCTTAAATGGTCTTTAGCCTGTGCTAAGCATACACCTGATCTGCAATACTGCGAGGCTGTCTGACACTGCGCAGCCCTAATGAAACTGTTCTCTCATGTCAGATCTCTTCCCTTTCACTCAAATACTCGACACATCCCCAACACCAGGTCTTACAAAGAAATCTACAGAGGACAAAATAGTGGCTGTGTTTTCCTACCACAGCGAGAAGCTCTAACACCAATTGTTTTAACTAATCGGTCAGTCAGTTCTGGACAAGAATTCAACACTAATCTCCACTTAGTGAACAAGCAAACACGAATTTGCAAATCAGAAGTTGAAATGGAGGAAATGCCTAAGTATTTTGCTGAATTTGGATTTTAATAAAAATATCATATGTAATAAACATTCTTTCAAAGGATATGGGAATACCTATATTAGTGAGAAAAACCTTTTTAAAAATCAAATGTTATTTAGGAGTAAATGCTAATTTAAACAGCATTTCATACATTAACAAAGTCTGAGTTTATATTTTATATTAACGAAATACTATAAAATGTAATCTAAACAATTTAATGGCTGTGATAATTAGTATTTTTCAAAGACTGATAATTAGGGCTTGTTTTGACCTCAAGGTCACAGCTCAGATGCAATATCTTACTAGTTAGAGAACTGACAATAATTAGGAAGAAAAATATAGCATTTTCATCTGATGATCTTAACATGTTTTACTTCTGCATGTATTTCCTCAAAACACCTACAAGTTAAGTGACAATTTTTAAGGCTTGTGTTACAAAGAAGTAGGCTGAGACACTGCAGAAAACATTTTCTTCAATCATCATAGTACAGCGCAGGAAAAAGATTTTGCACACAGGCTGGTAAACTGTCTTGACAACTTTGCAAGGCTGATAAAAATACATGTCCCTTTTTATCCTCTTCCAAAATGGAAGTATCACTGTTGAGCTGACACAAACGGTGTCATACAAATATAAAAAAGTGATTTCAGTGAAGATAGTAAGGGTCAATATACTCAGTATCACTAAGATCACTAAGCATTTCTTTATTTAATTAAAACTTCCCTTTACTAGAAATTCATTATTTAAGTACAAGACTGTTTGTATAGTACTCAGCAATATGAAACTCCCTTCCATACAAAAGTAACTGATTTACTGTTCCTAACACCATTAATATTAATTAGCACACGCAACTCCTACATAGGGTGTATTGACATTTATAGTTTAGGGCAGTTTAAGTCCCAACAGCTTCATCTACAAATATCAGAACAAAGAGCTCCTTTCCCAAAAGGCTGATCAGCTTTATACTGATTTACTACTATTTGTACTACTTCGGCACAAGAGACACCCACTTGAAATCACAGCTCAGCTGTGGTGTATACTAGCCCAGGATCTTTCCACAAGAACCTTCCAGTTGATCTAGTCAGGATGGATGAAGAGCAAGAACAAGGAAATATCAGGTCCTTCCATGGAACTGGAGCAAACCCACCAATATATAGGAAGAATTTTGATGGTAGTTAAGCAGGAAGCCTGCAGTGAAAACTTAGTTTGGTGCCTTAGCAACAAGACTCTCCAACTGGTACAGTGAGAGGCAAGATTCAGGTACCTAAACATAGGCAGCTTGTGCCATTTTGGATGCCCTAAGCATCTGCAATTTTAGAAACATTTTTGTGGGGCTGGCAGGTATAAACTAGAAGTGAGACCTGAGATGTGCCCTTACTGGAGCAATAGCTTCAATCTAGGCAGGATAGTTTACAGCATGTAAAATGGCAATATATGCTAAGTTCCCTAAACCCAAGTCCAACCTCTATTTGGTTTATGCCTGAGACAGAAAACAGTCTCCAGTATTTAAAACTGGGAAAGCTAAGGAATCTGTGTTTTGGTTTTGTTTGATTTTGAGCTCCACTTGCAAAAAGTGGTGGAAAGCTGGTATGCTGTCAGAATCAGGTCATCATTAGAAAATTCTTCTTTCATACAGAGAGCTGTAAACATAATGCAATGTTAATGATTCAGTTTCAGCTTTCCGGATTTTCTTCTACAGGCTGGTGACCTGTACAATCACCTCCTCAACACCTTATTATTTTATAAGCAAATTATAATTAATAAAGTAAAATCTGAAAAATGAATACAGAAAAGCAAACCTCTCTTCATAATTATATGCTTTCATGGAAAAATGGTGCACTGTACTGCACATGACATTTTTCAGGTTCATCTCTTTTCTGTGAAACCAATTTAAAAAATCCATGAAAGTAAAACAAGTAAATGGGGCATGGATTGATAATATCCCTAGGTACTAACTACTTTTGAACATGCACCTCTTCTAAATTTCCTTAAACATATTGTGCTCTGTACCACATGGGACACAATTCTTACACTAATTTTCACCCCTTCTTCAATAGGTTTCAGGGCATCTAGAAAAGTTTTTTTTGTGCTACAAAGTCTAGGAAGCTCCTTTAGTCTCTGATCATAACCTACAGAAACACTTTACAACATTAAAAAAATGATTAAAATCATAGAAGTAAAAGAAACAAAATTTAATCTTGTCGTAGTTGCAAAACACTAAAAAATTCAGCCAGTAAAATTTTCTATGTATATATGTGCATGCATATATGTCTGTCCCTGTTGGTTTCAGCAGTCTGGATCAGACAAAATGTTCGCAACAGAGCTCAAATCCAAATTTGCCTGTTTGACACTGCAAAATATTTGGAGTGGAAATCAAAGACTGCACTGCCTTAGAAAGCAGAGGTACCCTGTGATGTGTCAAGCTCACAGGCCCTGCTTTTCTGGGCAAAGGCCTTAAATCATCCTTCTGCTGACAGGTGTGCTCAGGGAATAAGAAGGGTTGTTTATCTTAATGTCTTTATGTATTTTCTGCATCCTATTCAAACTAAATGCAACAAAGCATCTCAGAAAACAAGCCTCTGACGTAATTCTGTGCTGTGGCTGAATAACATTAAACAAGTTTATCAAGCCTTTGAAGTGCAACCTTTTTATTCTCTATTTTAAATAGTAAAATAAGTAAAAATTGAGGCTTTCATGTTAGCTGTCCTATCCTTATCTCCCTTTTCTCCAGCAACCACAAAGCAACCACAATGAAAGCCAGACAGTAACGTATCATAGAGAACTACGCATCTGTTGCAGAACTTGGTGGTATAACAGAAAACGAAAACAGAACTTCACACAACTGTTTATATAAGAAGTTTTACCTACGTTTACATTTTTTTTTTTTCCTGAAGGTCATAGGCCAAATTCTGTAGCTCTTTATACTCAGTCTACGGCAGCTCAGAACATGAGAGTCCTGCTTCTCAATACAGTTAATTGTTTGACACTAGATGTCTATGCCTGAATACTGGAACCACATTCATTTTTTCCCCAATTTATTTAAGCCCTTATCTGTACTGACAGAAGTGTGTTGCCATGTCATATTTGAACACTGAAGCGTTTCTCATTAACATATTGAATATTCCCAGTTAATAACTCCATAATGCAGTACAAAACAGATCTGCAGTAGTCTAACACAGATTAACACGTATGACTCATTTAAAAAAAATTACACATTTTAAAAGTGCCTAAACACCTGCTGGTTTGCACACTGAGTTATTTTTGTCAGGTGTTTTAAAAGAAATTATCAAAGTACAATACTTTCAGTCAGAAAGATCAAAGATCCTGTGGTGAATTAAAAAACACTGACTCTCTGTATTCAGTTCCCTTTTGCACAGGGAGGCAAATAATAATGCTGGTACCACAGAGCTGATCATTTCACAGGTGCAGGAGAAGGGTGTGTGGCTCAACTGATGTGTGCTTTTCCCATCCACATTTTGCCAAAAAACTTGAGAGTCAAGCATGAGGCAGTGGCTCAGGGTGAGCAAGGCAGGGATGTGCTGTACAACAGCAGCTCCTTTTTGGCTGCTGCACAGCTGTGCTCTGCCAAGTCAGGCAGCTTTGGGGGACAGAGTCATAAAATAATTGAGGCTGGCAGGGACCTCTGAAAGTCATCTGGTCCAACCTTTTTGGTCAAAGTAAGGCCAACTTCAAAGTTAAAGCTAACTTCAAAGTAAGATCAGATTGCTCAAGGCCATGTCCAGTCAAGTTCTCAGTATCTCCAAGGGTGGAGATGCCACAGCCTCTCTCAGAGATCTGCTGCAGTGCTTGATTATCTTACCTGTAAATTATTTTCCCTAATATCAAACTGGAATTCGTTTGCCAACTGGTAGAGTAGAAGACAGCAATATATTCTCACTCTTCTCAGAAGCACTGAGCAAACCCAGCTCTCAGCCTCTCCATGCTGCAATGGTCTAATAATCCTGATGACCCTCCTCACTGTATGGTGCCAATTTTACTCCTCTCTTGTTTTGAAGCTTCCTATCTGCAGTGGTGAAGGGCTCTTGTGAAAGGGGAAGAATAATTTTGTAATGAGCAATGGCCTGGGCCTTGGGATACTTGAGGCCTGTATTTTTTCCTTGTATTTTTCTTGTGAGAATAGGGAAAAGTCACCTCCTTGGGTGTGGTTCTAGTAGGTTCTCTTGAGTTCTATGACTTGAATTAAACCTACCTAAATTTAGTTATCTAGTATGCAAAACCAATGTTTGTCTATATTGGTTACATGAGAAACAGAGGGCAGCTGGGCCCCTGAAATAGCCACTTCATGGATTAGGGTCTACAAAAAGGGAATGACATGAGATTGAGCTAAGTCTGGCTAACTGTGGTGTAACAGATGCCTATGTTATCAATGACATCAACTTTGAACTTGATTACTTTCTGTCTGTGTTTTTTTAACAGAAGAGAATGGCCAAGGCAGGGTTACTAAAGTGTAAGTCAGACCCAAAAATCAAGAGTTGGGGCAAAAAAATTAGGAAGGCTTTAAAGAAAGTCAAGCCAGTTTTTGTTTATCTATCTTATAATTCTCCACCTCATTTCAGATATAAGTATAGTAATAATCACTTCAGCACTCCTTGCAAATGTGCAGCCAGTTTAATATGCCTCTAGGGGCATGAGCTCTTACTAGGGAATCAGGATGCCATTGTGCTGGGCCATGAACCCAACAAATGCTAAGGGATGCTGCTGCTGCACTGAAGAGCTAACAAAGCTCCTCGGACAGTAAACTGGAACACAAATTCACCAAAACCTCATTGCATAGAGATGCCAAATATCTCTTAGATGAAAACGGCACTTAAAATCCGCTGAGCCGTGCAGGAGTCAAACTGGACCTGTAAGGGAATGGCTTTATGCATGACTAGAAATAGCTTAAGACATTCCATGTCCTTAAAGAACTTAGGTTACATGTTTCAGAAAGAGCTGAAAGACAAGCTTATTAACTCAGATTTTAACATTTTTCTAGCTTACATCAGCAAATGTGCTGCTTATAAGAAATGGGCATAATATCCCATAGCAGGCTTCAAGTATACACATGTAGATGAATACAAAACTCTTTTCCCAGGAATAGTTTTTCTTAGCTGAAAACCTAAAAATGAACATTATCAGACCATCCAAATTCACTTCTAAGTGCAAATGTTTTGCAATATTAAAATTATTTTCCATAATACTGTTGAAAAACTGGCAAAGCAGTTGAGTCTTGATGCCAATGTAATAGAAAACTGAAGCCTGTTTCCAGCTCTACTTAAAGTGACCTTGAAGAAGCTGTCCAATATTTTATTTGTGAAAATGAACCACTGAAAGATACTGTCAAAGTTAGAAATATGAACCATGTGTAATGTGAAGGAAACAGAAATATTAACAGCAATTAGGAGGAGAGCTGGAACTGAAATTTATGGCTTCTGGGCTTCCTATCAAATGTATCTTTGTACATAATAACAGAAATAATAACAGGGACTGTCTGTGTCTCTTCCGCAGTTGTTCTGGTTTCGATAAAAACATGTGCTCTGACTGTTGTGCTTATCTTAATGCTGTATTTGAAATAAATGAGAGCAACTGAGAATATTAAATGATGGAAATCTCAAGGTTCAAGCCAGACTCGGTGCCACATAGATTACTACTTCTCCCTAAAGCAGGATGCTTTGATTTACCTTTCACAGCTATGACATACTTTCAAGAAAGGAGACTCAAAATACATTTCTTCAGTTTAAAAGTAAATCAGATTATAATTACACTGAAGATACTTTTCTAATCTTCTTAAATAATCAAAAACACTTAAAGAAAAATACATAACCTTACCCACAGCAATACAAGCTTCTCCCTTCCCCTAGAAGGGATCTCACCAGAAAAAGGATAAATAACAGGCTTGCACTGTCTAAAAGAGCCATTATTTGTGTTGTAAAACTCAACCATTATTGATAATAACTGGAAATAAAATAAATTCCACTTGACTCTCAGGAAACAATGTGAGGCTGCAACACTCAATTCTTTTTTACTTGCAAAACAAAGACTTGAGACACTGTGACATGGGCCACCACAAAGCTACTTTTACTGCTATTTTGAGGGTAAAGCTAGACCTGAAAATACTGGTGTAGACTTTTCATAGTATTAGAATTATGACAGGATAAAAAGTGTTTAGATTTTGTTTCCACTAGAATATGGGAAATTGACAATTGTCAAGTCATCTGCAGTTTCTTCAGACATCTAAACTATATACTTTTATATAATCATAATGTTTCATTATATCATGTGACTTTAAGTCATGCTTCTGAAATGCTTTAAAATTTTTATACGGAACTAGATTTATTAATAGTGAATTTTGTGTCAGTAGCATGCCAATTTATTGCTGATATCAGCAATAAATGTGTTCAAGAGCATGCCCTACGAGACTCAACAGGGATGTTCAGTCAAAAGGAACCGTGAGCACTGAGAGTATTAAATCGGACTTTGAGTTGTCATTTTCTGAGGGTAGTTTAAAGAAAGCTAATACACATCAAAGTGATCGATCATGTCAGCTCTTGAGTGGAATTCTCCAGGCCTCCTTCTTCTGTCAACTTTGCGTGCCTTAAGAGTATCATCAGACATGATGGCCTGTTCTTTCACTTGCAGGGGGTTAAGTCAGAATCAGCTTGCAGGACTGACAGACAGGAACAACTTTGATGTAAAGGAAACAGAAGAAAACTGGAATAAATGTCTATATAATCCTCCAACAGTGCAATTATTTCTTTGCTTATCTTGCCAGAGAACTAGAGAGATCTAACACTGGACTAATGTCTTCATAGAGACTGGATAAACTGCAAAAAATGGATGACTCTTTGTAATTATAAGAGACAGCAGCTCTGTTTTTCAGACCTTCTCCTGATTTGAAGTCAGAAGTCTAATTTTTTCAATTTTCCTTTTCATCAATAACTGTTTTCTTCCTGTGATATGAAAGGTTCATGCTGTTGTTTGATGACATATCAACTTGTTCATTTCTGCCTGCAGAAATGTACATGCACCTCTCTAACTATAAAAATATTACATCTTCAGTGTATATAGATGTGGTCTGAAGAAACTTCTCCCTAAGCAATTCTAAATTTTAAGCTTTTGTCTTCCTTTTCAGTAGTGAATTACTCCCCTGTCCACCCCCCAATACCATGTTACAATGTTTTCTGCTGGGCAAATGGGGGATATACTGGTTTGTCTGGATTTCTGCTATGACCTGTTTTTTAATTAGAGGGTTGACTTGTAAAAATCCTTAAAGCAAATCTATTAAGAATTTTTTTTTTTTAGTTTAGAAGTAATATATATACAGTCTATCAATGTTATGAAAGGCTTTTTTTTTTTTTCTGAAGAGCTTTATAAAAAAATCCCCATAAAGGGGAAGTAACTAATTTATCTTTAAGAGAAACATCATCCTACATTTACTGCTATTGCATTTGTCATCCCTTTTCATGAATCAAGCTATTAACTCCAAGACATCTTTGGATGAACTATAAATTAACTAACTGTACTACAGGTTCACATTTCATTTACTAGACATATATAGCTTCTTCAAACAGCACCACCTCATCACACCCAGAAAAAGCTCCAGTTTGCATTAGCAGTACAGTTATATTTCATTGTATGTGACAAAAAATGTGAGAAACTCACTCTTTGCATTAAAAATAAAGTAAGTTTCTAATCCTCAGCTGTGTGAAAATAAGATCCAAGGGAGTCCTAAAAACTTAGGAATCAGCAGATAAATAAAAAGAAATATAAGTGAAGGACTTCTGGAGCTTGATGGATGTTTTTGAACATATGGAGTTGACATTGCTGACTTTATTGCACATTTAACTATGATAGGTCCACTGTGACTATTTTGTGTTGTATCTAAATCTTACTTAGCCGCCTGGAAAAATCTCATGCTATGCCCTAAGAGCTACCAGTGATAACATATATTTCTATTTTGAGTGGACAAAACTAAGTTGGAAGTTGTATTTTACTTCCTCAGCTTTTTTGGTAGAAAAGAACTGTTGTTTTTTCTTGCTCAGACCTCTACCTTTACTATTTTTTCCTGAATGTTTCTGGTATTTTAAACACTCTGCATATTCAGAATGTACAACAGTGCAATTGTTGCAAGTAATCAGTAAGCAGCTGTACTGGTAGAGATTTTTTTTTTTTTTAAAATAGTGCTATTTTGCTTTGTTATGCATTCATATTTATCATGATGCAACAGAAATTAAGGAGCAAACCTAGCAGGGGAGTTCAGGGGATTGAAGACCTCCTACTAACACCATTTACTCCTATATCCCACTCTGTGACTTGCTTTCAAGCAACCCATGCAGGCTTGAGATGAATCTATAGGATTGAAAATTGTGCATGGGAAATTAATTATGCACTTGTCCTCAGATTCTGTGGTCTTCTGAAAGGGTACAAAATTATTCAAATACTTGCCCTTGTCCTTTTTTGTTTTCTTACAGCAGATCCAGAAGGTCAGCTACCATGAAATACTAATACATCGTTCAAATTCACTGGTGGAAACCATATGGAGACTCTCAAACGGTGTCCTTTGGTCCCTCAAAAGGATGGCCCAAACATCAGATTTTATCTTGTCTTCTGTAAAATGTGTATACACACCCCCACTCCCAGGCATAGTATCATGGAAGCATCTGTAAGTATCGGTGCAGACAGAAATGATTGAAAGTTACCCATTTTTACAAATAGGGGTGAGATACTTTTGTATCAGTAAAGACTTACTTTTTTGTATTACTAATTCAAACACAAATTTCTAGAAAATCGTATGGGCACTAAAAGCAAGCTACACTAAATGTTACAATTTCTTAATGCATGTTGTTCAGAGATGCTTATTACACTTAGTTCTACTGCTATAAATACATACAGACAATAAAATTTAAATATTTCATATCCAAGTATGCACAGAAATGTTATCTAAATTAGAACATTTTTACTCTCACTAGAAACAGTATCTTTACTGTTAGCACTCAGAAAACCAATGGTTGGAGAATGCCAGATCTACTGTAGCATCTTTCTACAATTGCAACAGAAATTTCTAATATTAGGTGCATTTATTTCCTAACTTTGTAAGATGAAAGTCAACACAATCACTTTTTGAAAACCCTGCTGTGCCAGCATTATTTGTGTTCTAATATTTTCTAACAGTCTTTCCCAGATATAAATGAGATGTCAAATCTATTAACACTGGAAACATGACCTGTCCTGCTCTTTTGCTGCAAACTGACAGCTCAGCTGCATATGTCAGATGTGAATCGCCCTCCCAGCTAACTAGAGACTCAGGATTGGCATATTGCTGAACTGCAAAACATTAACAAAAACATTATAATAAAGAATAAGGTATCCCAAGCAGTTCCATAAACTCTATTTTTCACTTATTATTAATTAATTTTTAAAAATAACTGTACAGTGTTAATTTTTAAAAATTAAATTTACAGGGTGTCACAAAGCCTTCTTGCTTAGTAAAATATGGCTTTCAAAGAAACCTCTTCCCCAGAGCACTAACTGCTTTACCCACACCCAGTTCTTACATACTGTCATTTGGATTCTGCTTTGCCCCTTCCTTCCTCATGATCATAGGAAAAAAAAAAAGCAATCTGGGAAAAACCGCAGATGGTCTTTTTATCAACCCTCCTACCAAAACTGAATATACCTACAGAATTTTAAAACTTCCTTCCTGAAAAGCAAGCCTGTTAGCTTTTGTCATATCCTTTACAAAATGGAAAAATAAATTTGCTTCCTCTTTGTAGTAGCTTCCTGTTGAAGTAAAGGTTATAGTATCTCCTCTTCATTTTTTTTTTTCCTAAGCAACCATTGTTAATGAAACCTTTCCTCTCAATAATAAGTTTTATAGACCCATATAATTTCAATTGCTCTCTCCTGAACTTTATCCTACATGTCCTAACATTCCCTGAAGCACAGGGCCTAGAAGCAGAAACAGTACGTCATCTGAAACCCTCCAATGCCACCTCTCCCTCTGTTAAAAGTTTTAGGTAAAAAACCTTTAAAACCAGCAAATAAATCAAAACAATTAATATAAAAATAGATAATACAAGCAGAAAAAAAGAGTGGTAAAACCTGTGTGTCTTCATCTACCAAACGTTGCTTATCTTCAGATCACCAAAAGAGGTTTCTGGTTCACATGGACTAAAAAAGATCTGAGAAACTCAGAAGACTTTTAAAAGCTCAACGTTTCATGTCAGAAAAAAAGTAGAGATGAAAAACTCCTATTCCTTTTTATGAAAATGGTAAAACCATATTCTCCGTGGAACCCCAAAAAAACAGGAAGAGGAAAAGCATTTTGCAAAAGCATGCCACCAAATCCATAGAAAAATAGAGGAGAATCAAAACCATTAAAGACTGGCAAGAAAATAAGATGTACTATTTTCTCATGTTGATTTTCATTACCACATCTTCCAATATCAGCTCATCAGTCATGGCTAAACATAGTTTATGTAACTGCACCGAAATACCTTTTAGCTCTTAAGTGTAAGACACTCATCTGCAGTCTTTCCCATCTGATAGATGAATACTTGCTCAACCTCTCAGATTTCAGTACATTTCCAGTTCAGTGACCAGCCTCTCCTTTTCCTCTGCCATTTTATCTTAACTCTATACTTAAGACTTCTGTCTATATATAACACTTCAGCCCTCTGCTGATCCACTTTATCAATAGCATCTTTATTTCACACAGGCAAGTTAACACCATTATTGATTCTCACCAAAAACGATCTATTTTGCCATAAATTTGTGGCCTGGTTTCGGCTGGCATAGAACTATTTTTTCTTCTTAGCAGCAGGACACTGGTTTTGGTTCCTCAACTAAAGCTGAGGGCAAGAAACAGGAGTAGAAAGGGTGGATGGAAATATTCCTAATTCACAGCACCGGGGAATTCCAGCCTGCCCCTTCTTCCACAGCACTTTAAAGTCTGCTCTAGATGCTGTCAGAGCCTGGTGGCAGTGGGAGTAGTCATACGTTGGCATATCATTACACAACAGGTACGTATAGGAGTCAACACTGTTTCCAGGTGAAGTGGAGTATTCATTATTAAATCAACTGCATTCCACCTCAGGGATTAATACAGATGACAGCTATGTAGGAAGTAGCCATTTCCTGAGCAGCTAATTAGAATACTCCTCAGAATAAACAAGGATAGCAACTAGTCATTATTGTAATTATCCATTTCTGTGCCAGTCACTTTGCCTTCTCAGCGTACATTAATGTACTTTAGAGATGGCAAGCACAGCTGAACAAACATCATATTGCACCTGAAATTACTGGAGCACAAAAATGAAGGCAGTATATTGATGGCTCTGGGATAGCAATATGAAGTCATTACTGAAAGACAACAAGCTAGATGCTGTCATATGTCAAAGTTGAAGTCATCCTTCGGAAAGATGTGCATACTGTATATACAAACTGCAGTGGTATGTCTAGATAATAAATCTATCAGCCATAGAGGTTCAAACATCTGGCCCATGTGCAAATAAACTGCAGGACCAGCAACACTATGCATATATATTCTACCCAGAACAGAGGTATACGTGTTTGAACTGTCTCAAGTATTCACAGTCACACTACTTAATTTGCATTTCATATTTCTGATATGATAAGGTTTATTAACAAATGTAGATATGAAAGTTGTCTCTGTGTTTTGAGTTCTAGAATTCAGCAACTCAGCAGTGTGGGAAAACCCATTCACTGTGCTACACATTCATTGCACTACTCCAGGAACACCTTTTGAGTATCCGTGTGACCATGTTTTTTTTTTTTTTTTTTACCACAGCTGTCTACTGCTCTATGGAAAGCCAATCTTGCTTTAACTCCCCACAGACAAGTACCATTCATGAAGTGAATTCCATCAATAAGCTTTCTATCACAAATGTTTTGTGTTTTTTTTTTTTTTTTGTGTATGCAAGTACAACATGAAAAATTAAACATACTTAACATTTCTCAATATTGAAGATTTTACAGTCACTTCTGTTACAAGTGTAAGGATATACTGCGCTACCTGTAAAAACTGGCTGTTGATAAATAAATTCAAATCTCAGTTCCTCTAGTATTGAACAAAGTGATACAGGCAAAAATGCACCTGCATTCTAGGATGCAAAAGGTGATATGATTTCACATAATCATTATAGAATAAGGGAGAAAAGCAACAGAAACATTTTCATGATAAAGGAAGGGTCATAATAAATATTTCTCACAAGTCTTTTATCACTTCTCCTTTGACAATATAACCGCTAAGCAGTTGCATAACATCAGCAGACCCATATAAAACAAACGTCATGTCAACAAATGACAACCACCCACCAGCAAACACTGTGATAGATCAGAAATAATACAAGAGTAGGATGAATCCCTGTGGCATTCCCAAATTAAAAGCACAAAATATTGACTGGGAGAAATTTGGAATAACCACCTGGCCTCATTATATTAAGATTTTAAAATCTGATTGGAACTGATCTGAATCGGTGCAATATATGTTTTGCAGGTGTAGCCATATTCCATAAATAAACTTGAAAAGAGATACTGTAGTTCTTAATAGGAGGTTTTGTGGCATTGGAAAAAATGGCAGTAAAACAGTAAACACATTTGAAACCATCCTTACCTTCTTCTTTTCTGATAAGATTTTAAATATATTCTTATTTTCATATAAGAAGACAATTCACTGTCTAATATGTCATGACAGAGCATACATTTAACATCAGACAAGAGATAATAGAGTATGAGCTCAGTGTGACTTCAGTTTCTAAAATATCTTAGACTCATTTGGAAACGTCTCCTGTAGCTTAATTAACTGAAACCTCTTAAACATATTTGTACTGAAGCCAGTACATGAGATTTGATCCAAATAATAATGAAAAGGAGAGGAGAAGGAAGGAAATAATATTTTCCACTTAAAACTACTAGATACTATTTGTTGATCCTTAATCACACAACTAAAAAGTAAAGGGCCATCTTTTACCCCAAGAACTGAAGTCCTCATTTGGCCTGTCTTGAAAGCCCCATTAGCCTCTTAGGTCCCATGCAGGAGATGGAGCCAATATCTCTTTACCTGTACAAGATGCTGGTTGAAAACCATGACAATATTTGACAACCTTACAACCCCTTTGAACAAGACATACATTTGCCCATACATACCAAGCCCCAGTGGCAGTCCTCTGAGATGTAAAAAGTGGACAGAGAAGTGCTCTGGGCATCTCTTTACTCTCGTATGGAGAGGAAGGCCACTCCGTTAAGCCCCTTACAGACCACGAGGCAATAATGACGATTTCTCACAAGGTGTTTAGGGCATAAGGGTACAAATTTCCAACAGCAGGAAACTGGGAGGACAAAACAGTGCTCAGCCTCACCCCCATGCCCATCTGACACCTTCACAGCCTTGGAGGAAGAGAAAGGGCCGCAGGGAAGAGAAGGGGCTTGCTGGCTCTCACCGGCCAGGCCAAAACAGGTGACAGTGTCAGCAACGCTGTGTCTCAAAAGCAGCACGCCTTATCATTTCACTTCACAGCAACATGCTGCATTTAAACTGGAAATAACACAAAAGCATTCTTGAGGGGAGGCAGTTGATTAAGCTGTTGAATAATATTTGTAATTTTTCTGAAGTTTTTGTTTAGTTACTTAAAATAAACTCCACCACATAACCTGCCCGAGCTGCTCTATCAGCAAGGAGGAAGTATGCCATCAGGTTTTCTCTGCCAGTCATGAAATTGTTCTGTTAAATCCCCATGCTAGTGTGAAAAGAGGAACCTGCTCCCAAGTCTCTGAGAGCGGGCTCTCTGCTCTCTCCTTGCTGTCACACGCCTTTAAGCTGACACTGGTTTTCCCTCTGGAGGTGAAAGCATTCCTGCACCATGCGATAGGCTACTAAACTCTCCTAGGGTGCTGCGAGGAGCTGACAAAAAGAGCCAAGCTTAATGGTTATGTTTCCTCTTTCCCACTAGATTTGCTGTGAATTCACACATCAAACTCTGTCTGAAAAGCAGGGAATGTGCAAATCTGCAAAGCTTCACAGGAAAGAGACCCAAACCCTAGAGATCAATGTACAGAAAGCCACAAATTGCATTTTTAACAATACAACAACTCACAACCCTATGTCAAGTTCTCCCATTAGCAATCCAGTGAACAGTAATTACAGCAGTTCCACTTAATCAAAATTAATATCTAATTCCATAAATTTTCAGTTTAGACATTTTTAAGTGCAGAAGCTAGAGACATTTTATGTGTGGGTGTGCCTTTTGACACTGACACTTCTGCTTCATCTCTGCAAAATAGCAGACTGTACTATTTATCATCTTTTTCTATCTCCCAACGACTGTTTGTAGCCCATTAACCATATTTTAAGATAAACCACTGCATCTTCTGTTTGAATTATTAATTTATGTCTCTTATTTTTAATTCGTTACAGTGCCAACTCCAAAATGGAGTATTCAGAAGCATCTTTTATACATTTAGCTGTTTATGTTAATTGCAACATGGACAAATCATCTCATGTGTACTGTATTTATCACTGCACATTGCTAAACTAACAGAGTTTCATTGTTTTCTGTTTTATTGGGATTAAAATTCAATGTTAAACACTGGTTTTCCAGATATATGCCATGAATGCACATCTTCAAAGCATTAAAATAATTTTACGGTTCTGAGACAAAGTAACAGAAATTCTGCAAATGTTCACATTATGCCTGTTTTATGCTTCCATTTTTATTTTTGGTGAACAATAGAGTATCTTTGTATTTTGTTTGGTCATCAAGTCCTGTATGCTAATGAAGAAATCAGGTAGTACTTCTTGAGTATGTTAGTACTGTATCATAAAATTAAAAGGTGTGCAGTGATCTCAGGATAAACTGTGTGAAAACCTAGTTGCTTATTTTATTTTTTCTTATTTGTAGATGTGTAATATAAGCTCCTGAACTGGGACATCAAAAAAATTCTGAATTTGTGATAAAAATGATAACAACTGGTCACAAGAAAAAACTAAGCTACCACATGATGGAAGATCTGTAAACAATATATTGATTGAAGAAACTGCTGAAAAACAGTCAGAATCTGTGCAGCCTTTAATCCCCCACGAGATGTAGTCTTGAAGAATAACTGCATCTTGGTTACAGTTTTTTTCTTACAATGGAATCAGAGGTGGGTCATCTCCAAGCTAGATATATCTTTTAATCCAAATTAGATGACTGATGCTGATCCAGCCCCCTAGGGATAGGTATATTTACACAAGAAAGTTTTTTAATCCCTTTCTGTAACACATTTTATCCTGTTCTCCATTCTGTCACACCATGCCACCACATTCTCTGAGACCTTTTCTTTCAACACAACCATTTTGAATGTCTATGCTTTCTGGATTTTCCACATCAAAAAGTAACTTGAAACTTTAGTTTTTTTTCTTTGCTCACTGGAACAAATGAACAGTAATCTCTCAATAGCTCATGCTTCACATGCAGAAGAATTATTGCCTTATTGACAATATTTCCTACAATGGAAAGGGCCAGCACAAGCCGGTTTAGTATTTATAAAACCCTGCTCTAATGAACTTCTTAAAGGCAGGATTAAAATGGCAAGTACTGTAAATGCAAAATGAAAGGCAAAGTGAAAGCTGCTTCTAGGATGACTTCTCTAACCAGGACATTTAAAAATGCAGTGGAATGGTGTGAAAATCAATCAACCTTAAGAGTAGGAAAGTTTATGTGAGAATAAAAATGTGGAAAGACTGCTGCTGCTTCAAAAAAAGTTAGTAGCTCACAAAACCATGAAAAGGTTATAGCTGGAAAAGCAGGTGAGGAAACCTTTCTACAGGGGCATCATGATGTATTCCAAAATATGCTATTATGCCAGGTACAAAGAAACCTACAATAGTACAACAGCGCTAACAGCGGCAAAGATGGCTTGAGAACACTACTAACTGAAGATCATGTTCACCCAGATGTCTCCCCTATCAAAAGTAACTAGAGGGAAACTTCTGGGCACCAAGATGCTGCAGTCTTGGCTGTACTGTAAGTTAGTATTGATTCAGTTTGCTTGATTGTGTTTGCTCTCGGTCTTTACATAAATGTTTGGATTAATAGTTAGCTAACGTAAAGAAATTTGGCCATAACTATGCGCTTTTTTTTTTTTTTTTTTTAATCAAGAGATACCAGTAGATATTCTTAAAAAGGTAGTGGTCCAGACTTCAAACGACAGAAACTAAATTAGATTCTAAATTGTAAAACTGCTCTAGTTCTTCACAGTAAGCCAAAACCAGTTTTAAATCAACTTAACATAAACGTTGATAGCTGCTAAAAATGCATCTCCAGAATTTGTTTCGGTCACAGATACTTTCTAACTCTGCCTAAATACAGTGATTCATTACAATGATCAACTCAGGTATGTATACTGGAAAAGAATTATAAATGATAGCGTACAATTTCTCTCCTGATTTCAAATTCAGATGCATAGAATATACCAGAGAGCCATTCTGTTCATCAGAATATGACACTGGATCAATAAATGGTTGCCATCTGTTTAAGCCAGAGAAAGACAATGTGGGGCTACTTAATAGGGACTACTTATTCTAAATGCTAATAGACTTTCTCATAAAACTTGTTTATATCTTTTGTGTACTAAGCTATATATGATTTGCACTTTTTAATTATTGCAATTTCCTTCTCTTAAATGAACTTCTTTATTTCATTCATCATTTTAATACTACCAGTGATCATGAAATGCTGGTTCAATAAACAAACTGTATAATTTTTAGTATCATAAATTTCACAAGACCTAGTTCTGACAGCATGGTATCCTACTAAAATATTTATCACACTAAATTCTGTTATTCCATTAAAAATATTTTGTAGCTTCTAGTCAAATACCATCTTGCTTATCAGAAATGTGATGTCAGTTAAATAAACTTTGTTCAGCTCAGATTCAGAGCTTTGTTTTAAGCCTCTAAAATAACCAAATTATTGTACTATCTTACCTGGTTAAATTTAAAACCAATAATTAATAACTGTGAATTCTAAGATCTTTCTGATATTCTGTATCATTATGCTGGGTAGTACAAGGCTCTAGAACAACACTGAGAACTGACTACAGATATTATTATCTAATATTGAATTTGGTAAAACTCAAATGGAAGATCTTTTTGATTTGCTAGGCAGTTCATTCACTGCATCCTGATATTTATCAAAACACTGTCTAGAAGTCAGTGAAAAAACAAATGTATTCTGGAGAACACTTTTTGACCTATGGTTTGTATCAACTGCTATTATAAACGCATTTGTAAAATCCAGGGCAGAAGTCTACTTACTACCTTACAATCAAGAAAATCTCTATTAAAAATGTATGGGGAGAAAAGGAAACATAGCTTCCTGTGTGAAATCCACTTTGGCTTCAGTCACTTGATATTTGTTTGTTCTCTGTGTGCTGTACAAAATTACTGAAGCCACAGAAATGACACTTTGCCCTTGGGTGCAATGGAATGACAGATTAAATGAGCAAATGGAAGACTTGGAGCCTCCTCCAAAGGGAAAAAATAAGCTACTTAAATACTTTCAAAGCCTTTTCAAGTGTCAGCTTTTTTTTTTCTTTTTTTCCCTCCAAATCAAAGAATCGTTGTGTAGTGAACCAGCTTGAGTCTCTCAAAAACGTTGGGAGCATGAGGGAAATGGGTGGGACATAGAACTTGATTAGTTCACCCACAGCTGTGACTGCCTTCATGAACACCTGATTTTAATCTAAAACTAAGTAAGTCTCTTGCTTGTGCAAGGCAAGACAAGTTTCATGATCAACTGATGCATCAGAATGCTTCTGTTGCACCACAGATGAAAGCACTGAACTGCCAGAAACTAAATATATTTTATATTATCTTTTGACCCTTCACTGTAACTAAAGGGACCCCTATAAAGCACAGTAAAAGAAGAAAAAAAATTAAATAAAGAGTACAGGTTTTTATGAATTTGCAATTTCTGTAGGAACTAAACCCAAAATGCAATAGCTCAATACTAATACAGGGTTTTGTTGCAGTCAAATACCTACCTAATATTCACAAGCAATGGCACAGAGCAGAGACTTAACCTCTTAACCTTGAATTAAAGAACCTCCTTTGAGCAATTTTAACATTTCATAAGGGAGGCTTTACAATATCTGAGTGTTTCCAAGTTTGAATTACATACTTTTTCCCTGTATTCTTTTAGGTTACATTTTATAGGTATTTTCTACTGAAGAGGAACATTTTGTTCTCTTTTTAATTTATATATTACATATCTTTCATCAAAACAAATACCAAATTTAAACCTGTTGAGAATAAAGTGACAAACTCAAACTTAGGATGGATCAGAAATATTAATTTAATGAGCTCACTGATCAAATGAGCAAATTAAAGCAATAGGTAAGCACTACTTGGATTGTAGTCTTCTGGTCTCATTTTAAGCAGCTATTTTCAAAAGAAAGCAGATGATAATGTCAAGGCCAACAAGACTCATGCAAGAACTCACTTTTTTTCTGAAAGAAAACATATATATGCCTTTTATACAGCACAAGAAAATTAAGAAGTGGTCTCATTTAGCTGCCAGAAATTTGTCAGGGAATAGAAAGCATAGGTGTTGTAGCATTCTGAGCCAAATGTGAAAAAGGCAGCTTAAACTAAAGACAGAGAATAGCAGAAAGAAATCCCGAGGCACTTCACTCAACTGATGTTCCACACTTGAAGAAAACTGGAGCTTCAGCAGAAATATTAACAGAACACTCCCAGAGCACTTATGAGATAATGGTAACAGCTTTTGTCTTCCTAGACAAAAGCAAGAAGGAGCTCTGAGGATAGTTGAGGGTGTATGTTAGGATAAACTTTTAGTTCACATGCACTGAAAAATGCTGATGTGTTAAGGACTATCTATAGCTAACCAAAGACTTCCCTGAAGCAGATAGATTTGACCTTCCCTAGCTGAGAGAGTTGGGGTTGTTCAGCAGGGCCTGTAGTGACAGGAAAAAGGGCAAGTTTTAAACTGAAAGAGGGTAGATTTAGATTGGACACAAGGAAGAAATTTTTCACAATGAGGGTGGTGAGACCATGGAACAGGTTTCCCAGAGAAGTTGTGGATGCCCCATCCCTGGAAGTGTTCAAGGTCAGGTTGGGCAGGGCTTTGATCTAGCAGAAAGTTTCCCTGCCCAGGCCAGAGGGGTTGGACTAGATAATTGTTAAAGATCCCTTCCAACTCAAACCATTCTAGGAGTCTATGATTCTATGATAGTTTTCCTACCTTGAGACTAAACAGATGCCTCATTAAAGGTCTGGTATGGAGCTGCAGATGTGAAGTCAGATGTTGATTGCTGAGGCACCAATACAACTACTGAGTTCCTGGGGGTTGAGGTGTTTTTTTTTGGGGGTGGTGATGATACAGGCTACATTGCTAAACTTCTTGCAGTTTGGATGTAATGGTGGTCTATCAAATTTGAAATAGTATAAATAGGATCAACAGATAATGACTGATTACTGTCTTTTCTGAATAACATGGGGCATCTGATTAAGTAGTTGATAACAGGTACAAAACTGAAGTACTCCTGCACAATATTGAAGATACTAAAAGCTCATACTGATCCAATAGGTAACTAGGCACATCTGCAGTAGAAAGATCCACCACAGGCTAGTCAACACAAATATGAAACTTTAGGCTCACCAAGTCCATAATATTTAAACTGTTAGAGGCTGGGAGAAGATTTTGGAGCTGTATCTCTCATTATATGCTTTGCCCATGTCCAATATTTTTCCCGTCGTAGCTGCTATTCCTCATGGCTGAAGATAGGATACAGCATATGCAGCTAAATGGACTTTTAACATGATAAGATATGGTTGTCATTATATTCTTATCAATGTCATGCCACAGTTCCATCAGACTGAACTGTTCAGTGTCACACCCATCTTAAAGACTTCCCAGCTGTACCCACCCTATTCCCCTCAGGCTGAATCACAGTGAAGTCAATCTTTTGTTGCAATGAAACAACTGGGTCTGCATGATGTTCCTTTAACTACTCCATTATAGAATACCTTATATTCTGAAACCATACCTTCAGAATTCACCAGCAGTGAAAAGCCAAGGGTCAGGCAGCAGGAAACTATAGAAGTGTGAACATGTGTCCTTGTACAGAAGTTAAAAAATAATCCCATGGCACAGAAGATAGGCTGAAAAGGCAGAGATAGCATTTCAGGCAAGGAAATTGCCTGCTGCTTGTTCTTCCTGCATTCAGAAAAATATGCTTTCTTTATCATCTTTCTTAATAACAGAAGATTATTAAAAAGATAGTTGACTCTCATAATCCATTTCACCTCCAAGCAGAAGCAGCTTGGCAAGGGTCCAAATACTGGTCTGGGCAAATTTGCCTTGAAGCAACAGAACTTTCCAGAACATGAACAATGATTCAGCTGTGGTGTTCCATTAGAAGCAAGGCATTTAAAAAAAGTTAATAATCACAGAATGATGCAAATAAATAAAAATAAGGCAGCATATTTTTAATGTTCTGGTTTTCCTCCTTAATTTTAGACCTGAGGTTTTTAGTGGTTCTCAGTTCTTCAAATCTTTCTCAGGAGAGTACAATTCTTCATGTAGCAAATAGGCTGCTGACAAGCAGCTTATTTTTCTTAGTGTTCTTTCCTAGACCTCCTTGGAGTTGTCTATTGATTGTGAGTATCCAAAAATCCTAGGTTTAAAAAGTCTTGGAAAACAAAAGACTGGTTGATTGACTTTCATCAGGCAGCAATATATCAGGGATAGAAAACCAACTAATACTACACAACTCTAACTCAATTTATTTTGCTAAGATTTGATTCTGTCACTTTTCAGATTTGTTGTTCAGCTACTGATGGAAAAGCTCACAGGCAAAGCAGAAGACACAATTCTGGCAGTCTTGTTTCATCACAATTATGTAATTGAATCTTTACTCATTCACTCATTGATATTTTCCATCTTATAATGAAGACACTGCTAAAATAGTACACCCAGAAGCTTCCTCATCCTACCTGCTACAAAAAAACCCACCTCAAGATTATTGGTTTGAATGTTGAGCGTGTCATACTGAAAACTACAGTACAGTGAGGACAAAGTAAGATTTCTGGTTCTTTATATAAAGATTGACTAACTAGTCTATAAAATATCTATTTTTAGAAAGGAGTTCCTAGCAAAGATTTCAAGCTTAAAAAAATTGTTATTTTTGGTCTCATATGCAAAACATATCCGCATATAAATACAACCTGGGCACATTAGAAGACCCTTAGAAGTAATAAACTCATGCATTTCCATCCATAACAGATGTATATAACACTCATGAGCTTATGTATTGTGATAAACTTTCTGGAAGACACTTGCAGATTCAGAACCATTACATGGATGAAAAATTAAGAATGTTCCCCACCACCAAGCATCAGACCCTAAGCGGGACACTAAGCTCTGGATTTCAAAATCACAAAAAATAAATGCTGTGGGAGGATTATGATGCACTACTTGAAGAGAATAAAAGCCATATTAGCTACTGCAAGAAAAAAATCAAGAATGCAAGCTAATGGCTTGTCTTTAACAATCCTTGTAGTACGTTCTGTTATGAGCTTGCTACAAATGCACAACTGCACATATATATCTGTTCAGCATGAAAATGGCAAACACAGGTAACATAGAATTTGCTCCCATTCACATCAACTTGTGGGATAAGGTACAATTCACCAGAAATCCAGGATCAGTCTGACTCGTTAAGAAATAAGATCTTACACCAATAAGAACAAAAGCATTTAACTCTGAGGTTTCCATAGGTCAGAATATGCAACAGACACACGTGTTCCAGGATGTAAATTTTTGGTAAAAGCTTAGTTCTAATATCACAAAGGATGTTAACAGTGAATAGATGGGTCTCCTAATTCTGATTTACAGTAGATAGATTGAGAGGCTTTACTATACAAAAATTAGGGGGGTTGGTGTTTTTTTTTTGTTGTTGTTTTTTTGTGGTGGTGTTTTGATGGTTTTTGGTGGAACTTGGTAGTCTCTCTTTACTTAATTTGTGTATCACTGTAGCCTTCAATAACTACCACTGTCTTAAAGATCCTTAAACATATCAACATAAAGTATTTTATATTTATTTCTTATATGTGGTATTATAAAGAGATTAAAAGAGAAAACCAAAGGTAGCATAAAGAGTAAAGAAATGAAAGATATATATCAAAGTGGTGATATGGTGTATAAGTTCAAGGAAAAGTGACTGAAAATACTAGACTGACCCCCCAAAAACTGCTAACTTAAATATCATAATAGGGTAAAAGAAGATGTAAAAGAGTTTAAGAACAGGAGAGGGATGAAGTGCAGGCTGTCACCAGATCATACGTTTTTAGTACCAGCATTTTTCTAAACGAAAGGAAATTTATCTACAGCTTCATGTTCATACAGCTTGATGGAAAGAAATCTGGTTCAGTTTCATAATGAGAACCAAGGGAAATAAAAAGATATTAGTTCTTTATTAAAATTTATAGCAACAGACAGGACCTCTGTCACACCATCTACACTACTGATTAGTAGAAGTGTACCCCAGCCCAAAGAAAAACTCCTCAAGAAATGTTTACACTGCTGTGTGTGACAGAAAAATCTTGCAAAGATCCTTCAGAGGAAAGTGCTGCCACTAATTTCAGGGAAGTCAGCTTTTCCCCCTGCATAGTCCAGATCCAGGGTTCAACAGCAAGAGCTGGCATGAAACACACCCTGAACTGCCTCACAAACAGCAGAAACAAGATACAATCAAAATACTTGTTCTCTTGTCAGGCTTTATACATTTTCAGGACAAGCAATGGTGCTGTATCATAGACACAAGTAGCTACTTTTGATGCTGGGACAGCAGATGTGCTTTCCAGAAAGCTTTGGGTCTGAGCAGGTTTTCTCTCTGCCTTGTGCAGTCCTGCATTGCAGGTGGGGAGCACAATCCTCATTTTCGTCAGGACACTATGTCAGTGCTCCATAAGAGCACTTATGAGAGCTCTATGGGGCATTTCTCTTGGTCAACCTCCAAGTGTTTCACTTCCATGTTACTTGCTGATGAAAGGCAAGCTGACTTGCCCAGAGCTCATTCACACCAAGAGCAGAGCGGCCAACAGGACAGTCTAAGGTGCTTCTCTCTCCAAAAAAGTCAAGCTTCAGACCCATGCAATACTGGTTTTGAGGTGGGTCAGACATACCAAGACAAAAGACACACCCACAGGTGTAGATGGAGGCAGACAGAGGTCAGCCACCACAAAATGAGATCTGTGTAGATCTGCTAACATGGTACCAATTTTCAGATAGGAGGGATGATGAGGAGGTAGGATACATCCCTTGAGCCCAGCCTGGCACCAGCAGGGTTCCTCATGCTATAGTTTATGAGTACCAGCTGAGAGGCTCTGGTGTAATGATCCCTGCACCATCTACCCGATATTTACTAGTATTTGTTTACTGCATAGGGGCCTCTATTTTTATTATTTAGGGGTATAAAGGGAATAAGTAGGTAAAAAGCAGAAGCAGTAAGAGCTAAAAATTAGCCATCAGAGTATTTTTGAATTTTCACAGAATGTGTAATTTCTGTCAAAACTTTTTGTCTTTCATTCCAAAACAAATGAAAATGAACTCAAAAGTGAGGGTTTTTTTTGTGTTTTGTAACCACAATACTATGACCAAGATTGATTTTTTAATTTTTTTTTTTTTTCTCTACCATTTCTGACAGCTGTACTGGTGAAATACTAAGGTTTCAACCCCAAACCCCAAATTAAAGCTGACATATGGGTGATTCCCACAGCCCTTCACAAAGGGGAGGTGAGTTTACCTTTAAGCTTCCCTCCAGGGTGCGGTGGACTTGCAGGGAGATCCATTGGGTAAATGAGCCCCAGGTGTCCTGCATTGAGTAAATAAAGGTCAGGTGTCCCACTTAGGGATAAAAGCTGGGACCACTTGCAGGTAGGGGCAGTGTCTGTCTGTGAGGTGGATGCACTGTGCAGAGTTCCCTGTTGGGGAAGGACCTCCTTCCTCCCTGGAACTGGGCTCCAGTCAGGTCTGGCTTTTGTAAATGTGGGTTGTGTAGAGATTCAGTATGTGGCTTCCTTGGTCTTATGCATTTGGCCAGTTAACCTGGTTGTCTCCCATCCCTTCTGTGGGAGACTGTATTTCACTGTTTATTCCACTTACTGTTGGTCATGTGTTGTTGGTTTTTTTGGATCATTGGGATTGATGTTGATTATGTATGACCGGATTGACTTGTTTATACCCCCAGTGACCACCTGTGTACTGACCCTTTTGTGTCAGATATAATTTGGTTATTGGTTCATCTTTATGCTAGCTGCATCCTTTAAGATAGGCCTAATAATTGGCAAAACAACTGGTTAAGCATCTCCAAAGAAAGCAGACATCCATTCATACCATTTAAAACATTTCCATGAGTGTTTCTCATTACAGTTTAAATTTATATCAGTGCCAAGTCAATAGTTCAACTGCATGGACAAGGAGGCCAATGTCTGATGGTATTTTTTATTTTTCAGTGCAATACAACATTTAAATCTTATTATACTAAAGAAATGGCAGTGTGAAGGGAGAAGACATTAAACCAGTAAATATCAGATATAATTTATGAAAAAAGGCTAAGATCACAAGGAACATTTAACTCAGGCTTCAATGGATAGGTACTGAGCAGCTTTCACTGCCCTTCCCTAAGCCACCCAGCCTTACAAAAAAAGACTCTGGTTGAGGGATTCTGTCAAAGTTTCCTCTGAAGTTTGAGGAGCCTTCTATCTTGATACACAACAAGGTGTCTCAAAAAATCTTTGTATAAGTGAGAATGACCACTGAATTGGCTCCCTCTAGCACTTTTCCAAAATTCTGCATCTAAAGCCACACACCAGAGAAGAGAGGAGTGAGTCACTGCTTACATATAGGAGGTTTTTTTCCCACATTTGTAGCAGCAGCTGTCTACAAAATGCTCAGGGGAAATAAACTCGCATGACTCCCTGGCTTTCCACTTCATTAGACCTACACCACCTCAACTACCTAGTCAAAGCCCCAGATCAAGTTATTAGTCAAAGGATCTGTGCTATTTGAACAAGAGAGGGTGCACCTGAAATTAGTGAATGTTTAAGCAGAAGGAAATAGTGACAGTGTAACAGTGCTCAAAGGTACAGAAAGTGAAGAAATTATTTTGTAGAAATACTCAATATTAAGTATGTAGTATTCTTAGAGCACTGCCCTAGTCCTTCCCCATACTGCTAAAACTTGTAGCGTGGAGCAATTAAACAAGATGCTCCAGGAAAGATGAAACACAACCTGGCCAAATATTGCCATTAGTAACAAGGAAATTCAGTCACTTCTGGATCCAAATATGATAAGGTACAGAATAAAAGAGAATATATGAATGCCCCTAAGAACTATGGATTTAATAAGAACACAAGACAATGTAGTAAGGGAAAAAATAAGATGGTCTCAGTACAGGTTTAGTGAGTATAAAGTGCTTTGCTGACTTATCAGTGATGATCTAGCAACCATCTAAGTTTTATGTGATAGAGGTTATATATCTATTTTATGATAGAGGTAACTTTTGAGAAGGGATGTGAAGAAAGATAAGATGCTTGGATGAAACAGCACTCCAAACATTGTATAGATGCATCACTTAACAGCAACTTCTCTTGTAAACTGCAGTATAAAACAGTGTAAGATAATGGAAGAAACCCCTTAAATCAGTGTAAATGAACATTTATTGAAGCATGCATAAAAGGCACACAGAAGTTAGATCATGCTTGACTTCAGTTATGTCAGCAGCAAATAAGATAACCAGAGAAAAAGAAAGAGTCAAAATGAGAAATGAGACAAAATTTCCATGCACTGAAGAGAGTAAATGCAACTGGCAGATGAAAACAAAAAGATTTGTTGCCTTTTAAAAATTTTGTGTTAGTAACTGATATATTTTGGCCCCATATAGATTAAGATGATTTGAAATATGTAACACCTGACTGCATTACACAGATAAAGAAAATTTTATGTTAATAAAGATACAAATGCTCTGCTCCGAGATGTTGCTCCCCCTATACTGTTAATGTAGATTCCCACTTGCATATGGGAGTAGTTACTTTTTGGAACACAGTTTCCAAAATTGTAGAAGCATAGAATAATTTATGTTGGAAATGACCTCTAAGATCATCAGGTCCAACTGTAAACCTAACACTGCCAAGTCCACCACTAAACCATGTCACTAAGTGCCATGTCTACACATCTTTTAAATACCTTCAGGGATGGTTACCCAACCACTTCCCTGGGCAGCCTGTTCTAATACTTGATAACCTGTTCAGTGAAGAATTTTTTCCTAATATCCAATCTAAACCTCCTCTGGTGTAACTTGAGGCAGTTTCCTCTTCTATCACTTGTTACTTAGGAAAAGAGACCACCACCCACCTCATGAACCCCCACCTAGAGTACTGTGTTCAGTTCTGGGACCCCAGCATAAGGTCCCTAACATGGACCTGTTGGAGCAGGTCCAGAGGAGGGTCGTGAAGATGATGGAGTGGCTGAAGCACCTCCCCTGTGAGAACAGGCTGAGAGAGTTGGGGTTGCTCAGCCTGGAGAAGGCTCTGGGAGACCTTATAGCGGCCTTCCAGTACTTAAAGGGGGCTACAGGAAAGATGGGGAGGGACTTGTTATCAGGAAGTGTAGGGATAGGATGAGGAGTAATGGCTTTAAACTGAAGGAGGGTAGATTTAGATTAGACATAAGGAAGAAATTCTTTCCTTGTGAGGGTGGTGAGACACTGGCACAGGTTGCCCAGAGAAGCTGTGGCTGCCCCCTCCCTGGCAGTGTTCAAGGCCAGGTTGGATGGGGCTTTGAGCAGCCTGGTCTAGTGGAAGGTGTCCTTGCCCATGGCAGGGGGTTGGAACTAGGTGATCTTTAAGGTCCCTTCCAAACCAAACCAGAATCACAGAATCATCTAGGTTGGAGAAGACCTTGAACATCACCCAGTCCAACCATTAACCTCACACTGGCAGTTCCCAACTACACCATGTCCCTCAGCGCTATGTCAACCTGACTCTTAAACACCTCCAGGGATGGGGACTCCACCACCTCCCTGGGCAGCCCATTTCAATGCCCAACAACCCCTTCTGGAAAGAAATGCTTCCTAATATCTAGTCTCAACCTTCCCTGGCACAATTGGAGGCCATTCCCTCTTGTCCTGCTGCATACTACTAGGTTAAAGAGGCTCATCCCCAGCTCTCTGCACCCTCCTTTCAGGTAGCTGTAGAGGGCGATGAGGTCTCCCCTCAGCCTCCTCTTCTCCAGACTAAACACCCCCAGTTCCCTCAGCTGCTCCTAGTATGACCTGTGCTCCAGACCCTGCACCAGCTTCGTTGCACTTCTTTGGACATGCTCGAGTAAAACGATTCTATGATTCTCTAGGCCTTTCACGAGCTTTGTTTCTCTTCTCTGGACATGCTCCAGCACCTCAGTGTCTTTCTTACGTGGGATGTAAGACTTCCCAATAGCTGGGCAACCAACTGACAATCCTCAATGTTCAAATTTAAGGTCCTGACTACAAACAGAAGTATTAAAAAAAAAAAATAAATAATTATATGGATTCTATCAGGCTATTTCAAATAGAAAAGATGCAAATACCCTATCTGCATTACTTTCCAACCATTTTACTGCATGTTTAATATATAAATCAAAGTTCTTTTAATGTATTTCTGTGAGAAAATGTTTTTTTGTTTTTTTTTTCTGGGGCAGACTCCTTGAAATTCACAGATTTTCAGATGAAGTTTGGAAGTTAATGCAGATGAGATCTACAAGTACACTAATTTTATGTGACTCTCACATGAGAAAAATACTTTTATGGTAAATTCTACAAACTATTTCTTTAATTTTCTTTCTTACCTTTTTCAGCTTTCAGTCAGAAAAAAGTTGAATGTTTGTATTGTAGGATTCATGTATCCTACTGTCACAAGGATCCTTTTTAAGAAACAATGTGAAAATCTTAAGTATTCTAAGATGCCCAGGTTTTCTTACACACTTAGTGCCTCTATTGCTTCTTTCTTACACTTATTTTCCTCCTGACAAATATCAAAGACACACTAAATTTATCATGGCCTTCACTTACTCTTTGTTTATAAGCCATCCAAGAATAGAAAAAAAATGTACTGACATGGAATGACATTCATGCCTTAGCAGAATGTCAGCACAGGGCTTTTATAACGCCTAAGAAAGAGGGATTGCTACTTAAGAACAAATTTGCTTCATTCAGTGGCAATGAAAGTACTAAACTGTGGAGACTGATGATTTTAATAAATGCTCCTGACAAGGGCTTGTGTCAATCAATGTTCAAGACCACATTACATTTGCTGTGATCCTGCCATTCTCCTTTTACATGAGGATCTGACATTGTTTTCTCATTATTCCAGATATTAGGATCCTATAACCTCTGATTTTCTTCAGGAAATGGGTTCTCCCAATCTGTTTTCAGTTTGCAAAGATTAGTTACCAAAGAACAAGCACTATTGAATAACTGCCACCTAAGTTGTGTTAACATGAACATTTAAATTAACCTTCCTTACTTTATACACTTACTGACTCTAAACAATTTGTCCATGTTAGTATGATCCACCTATCAAACTCGTTAAACAAGGCATTTATCACTTATATTTAAATTGACTGCCTACTGAGGACAAAAAGTTGTAAACCAAATTGTTAATAAAGTAAGAAATTTTCTCTTTTTTTAGATTTCCTACCTCTCCAGAGCTTTCCTAGTTCTGTCTATGGCAGTGTGGTATCGCTCCCCCAACTCTATTTTCACTGACTGTGTGTTCCAGATGATGTTTCCCTATGCATAGTAATTCGAAGTTGCAGAGTAACATTATTAATAATTACCATCTTAGAAGTTATTATCTAATACTTTCATAATTGATTAATCACAACATAAGTTTTACTGTGAAGTGGAAACAAAGTAGCTGTGCTTTGAAAAACCTTTCTGATTACATTCATATAAAATGAGACAGTCTTTGCTCATATAAACTTTCTTGCTTATTAACTTGCATGACACATGCACAAACATTCTTGTTCTGCATGATTCAGTGACTCTGCATTTTAATAGTCCCTTTAGGTAGAACCACTGTAGAGAAACCGATTTAAGACGCAGTATAAAAGTCAGTGAACAGTGGTAGAACTCGAGGAATTACAGCCAATACTTCGATTGAAGGATTTTCTTAGAAAGGTGTAGTGTATCAAGACTATATGCATTCAATCAAGAATGTATTCTTGATACAAAGTCTACAAAACAAGTCCCCCAAATTAATTATAACCTTTAAAGTATTTGTGACTTTTGAAGAACACTGACAAAACAACAGCAATTTACTTAGAATTTACTTTTACAGTTGTTAGAAGGTTTTAAGCTGCAAGTAAATGTTATCAAGTTGTCCAATTAATTCCTTAAAGACCATCAAAGAGTATCATTAATTGCATGGAACAGTTAAAGTAGATTCTTACCTTCACTGGAAATGGAGCAGCCAAACACTAAAAGGCATATATTTAATCCCTAATCTGTCAGAAAGTCTACATGAAGAGGCTCTGTGTGACTCTTACTCCTCATTCAGTTTATCCATTTTAGCTATCCAGTAATTATTTTCACTTTTTTTTTTTTTTTTTTTTTTAAGACTTGTGAAAAGGCTAAATATAGTAGCAGGCATGTTGCCTGGTTGCAGGTTGCAGAAGGGTGACATTTGGCATCCAAACTGCAGTAATAAGGAAAATAGGAAGGAGAGAATGGATTAGAAAGGATTAGGCACTGCAACCTAAATAGGACACTATACATTGTATGGCATCTGTAAATCCTTTTTCCTTGCTTTTCTGCCAGTGAGGAGTTTACAAAACCTGTGCTTGAATTGTTCTTAGAAAATAGATACAAACAAAATAAATACCGTTAGAAATGAAAATGTAGGATGCCTTTACCTATGTGCAAATGAATATTTTGGGATGGTTGGTCAAGTATTATAGTAGTTATTAAGTGTGGACATAAACTGATGAGGTGTCCTGGTTTTAGACCCAAACCATAAATTGTTCTATATTAATGATATATGACAGCTTTAGTATGTTATCACATAGGTTTTGCTCTATAATGAAAACAGAAAACACACCAATAAGAAAAGTCACAGTATAAAAATATTAATCATGACATCCTAACTCTAAGGAATGTATTTTCCAGGACAGAGGAAAATTTGTCCGTGACAATGGAATAATACCTTGCATGAACATTTGCCTTGTTTTTTCTATTATGAAAGTCCAGAAAACCCAGGAATCTGCTAAATGCGAGAAGAGTGAACTTCACACCCCACCACAGCCTCCCTGCAGATCCATCCCAAGGCCGGTGAAGTGCTTATGTCCCACTTCAGCTATAATTTGAATAATACATTCTGTCAAGTTACATAATTTTCAAAAGAAGTCATACCTCATGTTATTTGGTAGTAATATTTCCTACTGGAAATTGAAATGGTCTGCAAACTCATAGTTAGTTACACAAATATTATGAAAAATGCATATAACAGTTTTTCAATTTGAGATTACATATCAGTAATGTAAAAGTGTAAAAATGAAATTATGGATTATTTAATTGTAATAATTAAATATAGATGACTAAAGACAACCAGAAGAGCATACCCTGCCTTGTAGATTCTTAGACCTATTAATATTCTGGATTAAGAAACTGTTCATTGCACTTCTGAAAACTGCGTGACTTGCACTTCTGTACAGTAAATTGTATTTTATGAAGAAGGATATTTAAAAAATACCCAAGAGTCTTTTTTCCCCCCTGAAGTCCAGATATTCTTCTATTATAACTAGACTTTCTCTTGCTAAACAGGAAACATAAGTCTCCATTTAAAATGTGCTTTCTTGCATAAAAAGGCAACCCTGAAGTCTGTTACATAACAGGCTGAAGTGATGGTAAATGCCTGGATCTTCTTCAAACCCATTTCTCCTGTCCAGCTAATCCAGGCCAGGCAATTTTCTTGCTGTCCAGGCAATTTCCTTGCTGCTAGGTCTGGCTACAGGATAAATTTCATAACCCAGACAATCCTTTCCTAGTGGAAGAGCCATCCCTTCTGGCAAGTAGAAAAAAGTATTTGCTGCTAGACACAAGCAGTCAAGGAAGCTCTCCTGCAAACAGAAAGGGCTGTGTTCACTGGTAGCACTTAGTCCATACTCCTTAACTCCTGAAAAGGCAGGAGGATGGAAAGGAGAAAGAATGCAGAACAGGTAAATATTTTAGAGACTTTTCAGCCTAGGAGAAAGTTCATAAATAAAATTTCTACCAAACACCTCCCTGTTCTTAAAAGCAGAAAAAACACCCTGGGAGATACCTCACTGAAGAAAAACCCTGTTGCTTAAACCACATGGAAGAGAAAAGAGATGAAGAATACTTTCTAGATGTTGGCAGTTAATGTCACAAATCAGGTTCACAAGTGTACACCAGATACTACAATACAAGCCTTCTAGTAATACACGTGGACTAAAAAAAAGGTTTTGAGAAACATGATTGACTGTTGAAAAAAATGAATACATTCTTAATAACATTTCTATTCTAAAAAACATCCAGGGTGTAAAATAGAGATGCTGCAGGTTTGATTGTTTGTTTTTTTTTTTTATTTTTTTATTTTTCATTTTGTTTTTAACTCGTGCTGTGAGAACGACCAAAGGGAATGAAAGGCAGATTTCTCTTACTAAGCAGGACCACTTTCAGGCGGTTTCTTGTGCTGTTGTATTTCTTTATACATTCAAGAATATGTGGATGACAAAATTATACATCGTAACTCATATTGGAAAGGCACACACAACCAGCAATAAATTCTGGGCTAAACCAAATGTTCTCCTTTCAGCTGCTGTTCAAAAAAAGGTCTATTATTAAATAACAGTGATTTAAAAGACTTCCAATGGGATACATCTTTTTAAAAACCAGTCACCAAGTGTCAGCTCTCTGTCAGTGGTTCCTCTAGAGTTGTAGAGAGAGGCACATCTGGAGGTGGGGGGCAGGGGGGTGCAGTCTGTCCTCATCATTTAGAGATTTGGTCAAAAACATTCTTGTTGGTGCTATTTCCACCACCTAAAGACAGACCCTAGACAACTGTTTTAAACTAAATGAGTAACTTTGGATTGGTCACCTTGGGTGAGAAGTACTCATCCATAGTACCCCGACTAATGGCACTTGTGGGAAGCATTTGAGAATGAGAATTGAGAATGAAAAGTAAAATACAAAACTCAAAGAGCATCCATAGTGTAGCAAAATAAATTTGTGACTGAGATTAAATGGTAATTTCAGAATTGGTGCAATAGGCAGTACCATCATGTTTTAACAAAAAATAATTCAGTTACAGAAAAAGCTAAACATTATATGCATTGAAGAAAAATGTTTACTTATAGATGTGATTATATTCCCATCAATGACAGTCTCTGGGTAGCTGTAGATAATTTAAATTGTGAAATAACTAACACTATGCTAAGCAATAGTATTCATCAATTACACTTGATTTTTCTAGTCCAATTTAACACTCATTGATGCTTAGATAAATAGATGATCCTTGGATGACCAAAGAATAATAGTTTCTGAGCTAACAAACTTCCCAGTGAGTACACACCTCTGTCAGCCTTTACATTATACCCCCAAGCAGAGTTGAGCTATCAAAGTTGAAAACAAAAAATAATAACATTAGCATTGATACAAGCTATTTGTGGGTTAAGCGATGATGGCAGGTGAGAGGTAATGGTGCTTAGCAATAGATTTATTTTCCAGAGAACCCCGCTCACTGTAGAACATGCTTTCTTTGATTTTATCGAATAAAAGACTGCCTCAACCCTGAGCCCACAGTAATAGCATGGGAGACAAGCGTGACAACAGAAATCAGCAATAGCAGAAACACTGTATTAACAGGGTTCTGTCAAACATCTGGATTTAATGGCATCAGTAGGAATAATCAAAGGTTGTTAGTAGCCCACTATATTTTCCCTGTTCCCTGAAGAGTAACCAGTGCAAATCCAAGTCCATTTCCCAGAGATGTTTCAAACACTGTGAACTCCCATCCTCTCTGACACGGATCACTTAACAGTCCACAACAGAACTGCTTTCCTGAGACACCTACTTGTCCTCTAAAATTGCCATAAACAGTACATCTCCTCTTGGAGATCCCCTCGCTTCCAGGACCCTCAGATCACTCCTCACACTAAATGAATTATGTAGAAAAGTAAGTGCTTAATGTGTCAGGATATCAGGTACTATCACGCTGACCAAAACAGAAAAGTAAATTGACAGATTAAATAGGTTCTGCACAGAAATAATGCCTTCTTTTCCTAGTTATGAAGAGGTAGATTTTTGTATTTTATGATTAAAAAAATAAATATATATCAATATAGAGAGATTTGGGGATCTAAATAATATCTATTCAGACTGGGATATGAAAGTCCCAGATTTCATAGATTTTTTGGGGGGTCAGGAGGATTACTAAAAACTGCAGGGTAAACTGTTGAAGAGATTAAGAGAATTCATGTAAGTTTAATCAGGATTTGCCAGAGTAATGTTTGATATATAAATAATGCAAGTTTGAAAAATATGCCACAAATTTGCATTCTGTTTCTCTGAAAGAAGCCAACATAGCACTCGTGCCTCATATATCTTCCCTTGTTTTAGTACCACTGTAGCGATGAATAAGACCATAAGCTAATATTATGCATTTAGAAGGATAATCAAAACTAGTAATATTTCAAAGTCAGAATTTTTTCCTCCTTTTGCACAGAGGTTCAACTCCTCTACAGAAGGCATTTGATTTTGTAAAGTTAAAAAAGAACACCATATCACATAGCTGTCAAAATCAAAGCATTAAATTTATTCAAGGTTTCATCATGGAAAATAAATAGGTTTTCATTTCTTAAACATACTTGAATTGAACAGTCTGATAGAATGCGTAGCAGCACATACTATCAGTAACTGTAATGATAAAAATTATTCCACTAATTTTTTCAGTCATTCTAACCAAGAAGGATGTCTGACAAAGTATTAAAATTTTTTATGAGGAACCACAACATAATGAAATTTTGCATATAATTAATAAATTAAATGGAACGGCATTGGAGACAGAAGTGCTGTAATACAGGAAAGTAGTGATCTACTGATTCAATAAACTGCATTTGTCATTCTCAATTTGTTTTACCATTTGGATTTTAATTACAAATGAAGTACCTAATCTAAGATAAAAACAGATAATTCAATTTATGCCAGGTATATGTTTCCAGAAAGCAATCAATCTAACATTTTAGAAAGAGGAAGAAAAAGGTTTTCTTTTACTTCATCATAATTAATTTGTTTAAATACGAGTAAACCACTGAGAAAATAAATACAATCAAAATAAAATAGCCATACAGAACTGTACATATAATGAGAGCTACTTAATATAAGAAACATTTGATTTAGAATTTAAGAGCTAAAGAATACTGGTATTATTGATTTTTTTCTTGTTCTCTGACATGCTACAACTACACAATCTTACCATAATATCAGTGGAGTAAAGGTTAGTAATTGAAAATAAAAAACCCACCACGTTGTTGAAGACTGCAATAGTCAGGCAGTGCAGGATGAATAAGTTCTTGTAGTAGAAGGATATCTGGATACAGCAATAATTTTCTGTGTTCTCAGATACTCAGGCTATTGTTATCTCAACAAGAGATCAATTCATTACCCAAACAGTCTCAAGACATTGTCTAACCCTAACCAGATGCTCTGTCAAATAAGGTAATTTCTAAAACTATGGATGTTATATCTGTTTCTGTCATGCTTTCCCCACAGCATGTGCTTCTTTGCTTACTGTTGCTCTAAGACACTAACTCCTGTCATGATACTTTAAGAAATCTGACTAGTGTCACCACGTATCAGAGTGAAAGCCAGATCAGAAATCTTGCTGAAGGACAAAGTCCATCCCTATTAGAAACTTCCACTGAAAAAAAAGAATGATCCTACAATGGTTCAACAGCATCTGCATGGAGGTGCTGGTTTTAGTATCACGGCTTGCTTATTTCTGGTGAAATAAAATAGCTGCATATCCTACAAAGTTGCTTAGATGTATCTCTCTTATATTGGATTGCTCCTGATCCTAAATCTAAGATGCTCTATAGTTACGTAAAAGTCATATTTCAACCCAGTGGTGTTCTTTATTGATGTCATACTGACTGCCTTCAGTACTGCCTAGTGTTATTTTGCTTTTGGACAGATTCCACACCACATATTAAAGAAAATATGTTTTGACCTAATCAGTCCAGTTTGTATGTCCTGGGACAGCTAGGTTGCCCCATCTCCTTGAACATACTTTAAGTTGCATTTTCAAATTGGATAGGAAGAAAGAAAAAATTACATTTATTTGTTATTTTTACAAAATGCTTTAGGAAGCTAGAAACATATATATGCATAAACACACATATATAGCATAATGTATAGAAATATGATACAATAATTACATGACTTACTCTGTGCAAGCACTTCTCGACTCATATGGCCAAAATCAAGACGCAAACTTATTCAGTTTATCATAAAGCAGCACAACTCAACCTTTACTGTGTTCAAAACCTAATTATAACACGATCTATCCATCGGAAAGCAGTGTTCCCTTCAGACCAGAGGGCACCTTCATGCAGTGCTCTGAATCTGAAGTCACAACAGCCTCACAGGAAAGCATGACGCTTCTCTGAGGCCCAGGAGCAAATTAGAGTGTATCATTTGAACAGCTGCATTATAAAGCTATTGAAGTTAATCAGGTTATGCATTACTTTTTGGCTAACAATATTACTTGCTTACTTACAGAAACCAAAAATCCCAAACTGCTAACATTTGCACTTTCATTTTCTCAGTCACTAACATAAAACAATCAACTGCTTGAACATAGGGTATCATAAAATACTTTTTAAAATTGGCTTATGCTTAATTCCTTTTCCAACATTGGACACTATAATAGCTGCTTTTTAGTTTGAGCTTTTATAAGCTGCGCAAAGAAAACACACAGCAGTTGTCATGAATAATTTGTCTGAAATACATAATGCTTCATCTCCTTGTTGGACTTGATAGATCACAGGAAAGATCTAAATGATAATGATGAGAAATGCAGCAATCAGTGTAATTTTTATTCTGATAGTGATTTATCGTTCATAAGGATAACAAATAGCTTTTATATACCGATACAGTCCCAATAACCTAATATTATGACCATGTTGTCACACTGATGTCTTGGATAAACAGATTTCAAAAACATCGATGATATATCAACCACCACATAAGCACTTATTTCTCTTTGTACTCTATATTCAAATCAATTCACTGTTATACAAATTATAACCATTTATACCCTGAGTTTTTAACACTGGGCTGACATAATCCCATTTTCTTATACAACAAAAAATGTTAAAAAACCTGTTGAGCAGGACACACAAGTTTTATTAAATGTTAATGCAAGAAGACTCTTCGTTTTCTACATTAATTGTTTCTATGTGGTTAATGTGTGCATTCTTGAAAAACAAAAAGTCAAGAAAAAAACCCTAAAACCTCAATGTTCTAGCTTACTGCTCTATACTTAGTGTCTATCAGGCAGAATTTGGATTTCTAGAGCCTCACAAATCTCACTCTGTGAGTAAACAAAACTCAGGACAGAATCCAGTTTTGATTCACAGGATACACTGATCTTCCTCACCCATAGGTGAGCTTTACTTTGTTCTCTGTGACCATCCTATTTCAGATATATATCTCTGAAAAGTAACACTAGGGGACTGGCTTTCAAATAGTACTGGTACTGATTACAGATCTGGTTTACAGGATGGGTGGCTTTTAGCCATGCAGACCCTAGGCAGTGAAGTATGAAAAGGAAAGAAAATAGATCATTTCTATGGTGTCCAGTGACAGCGAAATTACTGCTTGTACTGGTGCGTGTCTGGATATTTAATATGTAGCCTCTATGTAGCCTCTAATTCAATGTAACTCTCATGGAGGTAAAATCGAGCCAACCAGACTCACTCATTTAAGATCAAAGTTTTCCTGGTGAGAGACAATGGTCTCAATTGAATTATTTATATAAACAATATTATAGAAAACCGATAAATGCTTAGTTAATATATTTATCTAGTCACATTTCAGGACCTCCTCTGGTCAACACATTGAGATCACAGAAGTCCTGAAACATGACAGACCATTTCTGCTTTGGGAATCAAATCAGCTACTGAAAGCCTCACAAACAAAGCTGTTGCTCATCTGCTCCGTGACATCTACACACACAGGCCTGGTCTTCTAGTGTTTTCGCTACCAGGAGCAGAAGAATGGAGGTGGACCAGCATCCTACTACTGTAACATGAGTGAATCACAGTCATCTTATTAAACAGATGGGGTATAACTTCAACAACAATCTCAAGCAGCTCCTATTAGGTCAGAACATTATTTTAGCTATTCTCACGTACAAATAAACACACTGACTCTGTGAACAAAAGAGGTCACTGGGACAGTACAGTCTCACCTGCTGTGTAAGGTAATCAGAGACCATCCCATACCCCTTCACAGTGCCTTCGATCAAACCCCATTTTCTGAATCAAATGCAGCATACTGCCTTTCGCTTTGCTGCATTTCTAGACGAACCCAAGAGATCTTTGTGAATTTAATGAGTACATTTCAAGGATGTCTGAGCATCTAATTCACTTAATTGTTTCAGCAATCCTAGCCTTAATTCCAAATGAAATCTTTTAAATTACAAGAATCCACAACACTGGTGTTTAAAATGCTTAAAAATACACACTTAACCTCCATTTCTAGCTTTAACTTCCACATACTGGATCTTTTTTGTCATCACTTGTGAATCTCAGAAGTTCAGTATTTTGTTGCCTTCCATAGTGAGAAAATAATTTTCCAACTGCTCGCCCCAATCACTAAACCATTATTTTTCTTCTTTTTGATTCTAATTTGATCCAATCTTGTGACTTCTCCCAAAGTATCTCCAGTTTTCAACAACCTTTTCAAACGTGAGTACCTTAATGAAGTATGTCCCAGAGTGGCCATATTTGAAATAGAAAGGTGACCCTCTTGTATTTGTAAGCCTGAGTAGTGAATTAACCTGTCAATTGCAGAATCCTATGACAGCTGGTAACATACCATGCCCTCAATAACCTTTTCAGAATTTTGATTTATGGGTTCACATCTCCATTTTGTACTCCTTTATTCTTGTACTGCCTAATTCTTAATCATAATATTTGTCTATATATCAATATATTCTAATAAACAACTATATATTATTATAACACACAAAATATAATTACAATAATATATTTTATAATATATTAAATATAATGTGTATACAATATACTTATTATTCTTATATCGATAAACATAGAGAATGATACTTTACAAACTCACCCAAAACATTTAAGCAACTCACACTCCTCAGTATCTATCACTTCACCAGTTTTTGAACTATTTCCCGACTTTACTTTTGATGATTTTATATTTTCTTCCACTTCTTGAAATTGCCCCGATTTCCAGAATTTCCAAGATCTGAATTTCAGTTATTGAAAGAAATTTCTAGCTAGCTCATAAAACCTAGCGTGAATTATTTCACCGTGCTGATTTTGTAACATTGAAATATTTCTTTCCACTTTTAAAATAAATATTTGCAGGAAATTTCTAGCCTACTTAAACTTCATCAATGTGCTCAGATAAACTAATGCTTTAAGAGCAAAGGCAATTCAGAAATCTTCAATGATACAAATGATTATATATTTTGTTCCTGATAAATTATACTTCGATAAATCGTTTTCCTTTTTTTTTTTTTTTTTTTTTTCCCCTTTGGTCTTAAGAACATAGTCACTGCATCCAGCCATGACTGTGGTCTCTCTTGAATACCAGAATTCTTTGTCATGTCCCTACTGTGACCTGCCCCTTCCCCAGATCATTAGCCAGCTTTTAAAACTGTGCCTGGAGCATGTAGAAAGACGCTAAAAGAGCTGGCAGGAAAGGGTAACAAAACAAAAGATAAATAAACACTGTGTAATAAAAATAGATTGCAAAACCACTTTAAAATATTAACTGTATGGCAGAGAGACTTTCATATAAAATAAGGCTTTCAGAAGAGCAATATTTTGTGTTACCCAATGAGTTGGAAGAGGCTATTAATGTACCTTGGCCAGACTTATATTATTCAGAAAGAACAAAGTTATTTTTTTATTTTGCACAGTGCAGGTTCCATCCCTGGAACACTGAACTAAGAATATTACCCGAATCAGAGTTTTTATGACGTTATTGCTTTAGTTGCTATAATAATATAAAAATATAAAGACAGAGCATATAAGGACAGATGTGCTTCCTATACTCCTTCCAGTATGAGGATACATGTGGAGCCCCTGATTCCATGGAGCCATTAGGAGGTGGTGAGATATTTATCACTGTGCCATTGTTTGCTTATGATGCACAATGCAAACCTAAGACAGACATCTCACTGCATCAGCAGCCTAAGACCAGTGCCAGTTCCATAGATCAGTTTGTTTCTATGATAGGTGAATTATTTCAGGGATATGTTTTTATACTATGGGAGTAAATAGGATTCCCCACTGTGCTCAATTTGAAATCTTTTACTGGAAGAGAATGATGGGAATACAAGAAATACTCCTTTTCTCAGAATCAATGGTGAAACTACTGTTGACCCACCAGGGCCCATCATGTAAGCTTCTTACAGGCTTACAGGCTTCTTACTTTCAATAGTGTGCACTTACAAAAATAGGCATGCTGGGTGAATTCAAAGGCCCACTGAGCTACTGTCATAAACATCAGTGGAAGGAGATGCCTAAAGAAGAGTATAGGAAAGCATTGAAAGGTTGAATAATTCTGCTATTTCAAGCTAGAGATGACCTCTTCTGAGGCTTGAGAGACCTTACAAGACTGTTACCTATCTCTATACTATGTTTCCTTGGCCTCAGAGCTGCCACTCAACAGTCATGGTCTCACAAGCAGGTGTATTTTAGCTGCGACCTTCACTGTAAAAGAAAGTCACTTTAAAATTAAAGGATCATTTAACAGTCCATAGGATCAATATAAAACAGTAAGAAAAGGTGTAATAAATAACAAAGGACTAGATGCTTAAATATTTAACCTCACTTCCTTACCTATCTTCTACAACCTCATACTTATCAAGGCAAGGGGAGGTGGGCTGGGATCAGGCAACCCTGTCTTGAAGTGACTTTCCCTCTCTTTTCCTGAGCCTGTTTCTCTGAGTTTACCAACCCGATTACTTTCTTACTTAAATAAAATTAAATAAAAATTAAGTAATTATTCAAAAGAAACAATAATGATTTAAAACTTAAATCAAACATTCTGGTTTGATACCCTGACATAGTTTATATAAAGGCATAAATAGGCACATTTCTTTACTACTCTCTGATCAAATACTGCAGATGTAATGTAGTTATGCTTTAAAGATGGTGTAATAAAATAATTGATCTCAAAGTTACAAAATTTCTCTATTTCTACAGAAGTTAAGGTCAGCTGTAGAAAATAGAGCCTTCCAGCACTCTAAGGCAATTTCCTCTACCAATTTCCCACCTTCCACAAGGAAAAAAAAAAAAAAAAAAAAGAAATCAATCTAGATGGCAGAGGAAGGACCACATCTTCTAGAATTCAGTCAATAAATATCTGGACAACACCAACTGTCAAAAGGCAGGAGATCAAAGGTGCATTTCTGAAATAAATTTTGATACAAAAATGATTATAGCTGTGAGGAATTGTTATCTATTTCTGCTAGATGTGATAAAGTGAAATTTTATTCAGACTGATGCAGAAAAAATGATGGCCTTAGATATACAGAAAAACAAACTTCCTCTTTATTTTGCTCTTTTTCCTCCCAGTTGCATATTTAACTTGTGTAAGCAAATTCATCACAGTTTTTATTACTCAAAGATAAACCTCTGTAGTTTCTAGTTATTAATGATTGTTTCCTTATTTCTCAGTAGAAATAAAACTTTTGATACAATACTTTATTCTATATCTCAGCACCTCTCTATCTGCAGTTTTTGATATTTTATCTACCTGTATACTATAACCCCATTTTCCCTTATGTCTGCACAGATCATGATTATTCAGAGTTGTCACTATGTCACTATTTTTCATTGTTGTCACTATGGCACTCAAATCTAAGGAGTGTCTGGAAGTAATTTGAGTATTCAGCTCATCCCAAAGCATTATGGATATTCCCTGGACTTCCAGCTTGCCACAGGATGTAAAAATGCATTTGGCTCTTTACATCTCATCAGGTCTCTCTTGTTGCCTACATACTGTTGCATAAAACAGTATCTTTTATTTTGATGTTTGGTTTTCCCATAAGTAGAGAAGGAAGTAGAATATATGAAATGTCTTTTCATTTGAATTTTCCTGTTTTATCTAATAGACAAGAAAATTCACCTGTCTTTCTCCTTGTCATTTAAGTTTCTTTTCTCCAATTCATAGGCTTTGTATATCCAATCAGGGAATTACCATTCAAGCTATAATAAAAAGTCTTGTCTAAATTTTTCTTTAAACCCCCCCAAGCAAGTTATGATCTGTTTTTAATTAGCACCCAAAAGCTGTTTTTTCTTTATATTTGATTATACTACCTTTGCCTCATCTATGCTTTTGTGCCTTCTCAGCTTACTTTACCTGAGGCAATACTTCTAATTTTTCTCATTACAGCTGTTACCTTCACAGCAGCAATATTAATAAAATACCTTACACTTCCTCGTGTACTGCATCAAAGATCATCATATCTTTTAACTGGTAATTTGTTCTCTATGTCTTGTGTCCTTTTTCCCTAAGGAACAGTATTTTGAAGAGCCTGAGACTGCTGCATAATTAGATTATACAAAGCATCCGCTATCCTATCTCTCAATAAGACAGGAAGACTTTAAGATTAAATTTCTTTCATACATTCTCCCTGTAGAGGATTAATTATATTTCTTTTGTTTGGTCTCATTAAAGTTCAATTTCTTCTGCATCCCTAACACATTTCATACGGATTCTCCTTATCTACTTTTTCAAAGCCTAGTCATCTTCTCCATTCTTATAAATATGTCTTGATGTAATGGCATATTTAAGTTCCATCTGCACCTCCCTTGAACAAAATCCACAATAGAGTAACGTATGTTGATGATATATTCCTTATGAAAATAAATGGACCTCACTCTGTTCTTTCTAATAAATATATCACTTGTCAAAATACCTTCCTCAATGACATAATGTTTTCTTTTGTATTCCTTTGTTAGGAAATTTCTTATGCTCCTATCTTGCATCTTTTTGCACCAAGCAAAACAATCCCTTTACAGATGGGCAATAAACTGATAGGAAGCGTCACAGAAAATGGTGTTTCTTCTGAGAACCATTTATCTCCTCATGGGAGTAATCCGTTTCTGTCATTTTGTCCATTCAGATTATTCTAAAACGAATGGTATTTTTTTAATGTAGTTCTAACAGTGTTAATAGTCACATTCATGCTGCTGTGTCCCCCAGTATTTCCCTCAGCTTTACATTTTTATGAGCAGTCAATACTCCAACAAACCAGTGTATTTACAATAAAAATCACTCCCTTCTGCATTCTCCAATATGACTCTCTATATTGAAAGAAGTCATTACACCTCCTCCCAATACTCAGTGAAAAAAGTCTCTATGCCACCCTTCAAGTGGTCATGCCTTTGCTTTTTGTGAGTAAGCAGAGGGTTGCTATATTAGAAGTGTGTGTGTCTGTATGTATCTACAAATACCCTCTCCAAAATCTTAAATACCCTATCCAAAAACTGGGTGCCTCAATTAAATAGGAGGACTCTACAAAATGTCATAAGAAGCATCAAATTTACTAATGTAACAAAGTCACATTTACTTTTTAATAATTAAAAGAGGAAACTACCAATACTCAGGTAAATTTCAAGTAAAACTACATGCAAAAAATGGTATATGAGATTGTTTTTGGAAAGCATCTGTCATGATGTGTGTGAACTGACAACATGTATTTTGACATTTCTTAATTTCTACAGAGGTGTCTGCACAGCCTTAATAAGGTTCTTACTGCATTGTTCTTAACTTCCTTGACCCTTTGAAAAGACACATGCCCAAATCCAGATGCATAAACCAGTTAAAGTTCAGCAAAGCTGTAAGGAACAGAACACTGGGACTGCTGGAGATAGTAATTTTACCCAAACCACAGGGAATTAAGGAGATAGATTTTTTTGTGTGTGTATGAAAATGCATAGTAATCGATATAAAGATTTGTAAGTGATAAGTAAATGTGAAATGTATTACTGCAAAAAACAAATTCCCAAGCTAAAAATCCAACTTCTACTTAGGAAAATCACATTATATCACCATTTCAATGAAGTCTTAGATTTTTACAGAAGGCCAAACTGAGGCAAAGGTAGCTCAACTGACCTAATTTGTTTACATTGTCAGAAAATACATTATTTCCAAGTCCTATTCTGCAGTGAAAATGCACCACTTTTTCCTAATGTATATGTGCCTTAGAAATATATACTTGTAATGTCTAACTACATACATGTATGCTACATATATAACATACAGACTCATATATACATATATATTATGTACAATATATCATCATGGATAGAGTATTGTGGCTATGGAAAAGCTGCAGCAGCATGGATATTTTCTTCTCCTATAGCAAATTTACTAAAATACAAAGCAATTGTTACTGCTGGATAATTAGATAACACTCTAATTGTAAGACATTATGTTTTTTTTTAAGTGAGGTATCCGTTGAAATATTTTATGTAAAGGAAAAACAATGAGTAAAGATCACTCTGGGGTATTCCAGAAATGTAAAATATTTCATTCAATATCTTAAAATTATACTCCACTTAGGGATATTTAAAAGCTAAGTATGGTATAAATACTGATATTCCCATAACCAATAATGTAAGTAATTTATTAACTTAACATTATAACTGAATTGCTTGTTACTGAACTGTAACATAGTTCTAAGAGTTAGTTTAAAAATAAGCAGCATGACCATCACTTTAAAAAGAAATATAAATTAAAAATACTCTCCCTGTTCTTACTGTATGTGTGTTTAAGTCTGTCATGTGGCAATAAAGAAACAGGATATAGAACTGTTGGTTTTAATTTGTCTCATTATGAATAGCCCTGTGAAATACGCATACTTCAGACATTTCACTGCTATTCAATTTGCATTCAAGAGGCTAGAGTTGCTAGAGTTTGGCTTATCTTCAGCATGTCTACCAGATCAATAAGGTCCTGTTTTTTTGCAGCTCTTGATGTAAAAAAAAAAAAAAAAAAAAAAAGCTCTGGAAACTGTGGAAAAGGAAGTTCTTTCCCTACCAGAGCTTCTTCAGGCCATTTCAATGTTGCTTTCAAGATGCTGCAACCAATCCTCCGTGCTGACTTCTGTACTTCATTTTTGGCTCTGATCTCTCTTTTTAATTACACTCCCCAGGTCAGATTATTCCTTTCCTCTCATACTCTCTACACTTGCTCCATAGCTATGGCACATCTAGCCCTATGGGCCTCTACTCAACATTTAAGTTTATATGCTACTTTTTAATGTTAATGGCAGACTCATGAAAATCGTTCACCACAATGTTCAAAGACACCTGATATTAAAGCCATCTGCAGACCTAGGTAAGTAAAAAGATGGGTTATCATATATATAATTTTCTAAGCCAAAATAGAAAGCTATCAGGCTGCCTTTATTTCCATTAAAGCAGTTCAGAATTTGCAATCATTTGGCTTCCTGACTTTTACAAGTAAATCTGGAGAAAAATGAATAAAAGTGATGCAGAGAGACAGATCAAGGAGAATGATCAGAGAGTAAGAAGAAAGGACTCACCTCCTTCAGTCAGTTTTCCATTTTATTTTGTTTCAATAGTTAGAGGGAAGAGATTTTTTGCACACTCCTTAATTCAGATTCCAGCTCCAATATTTGATGCTTGACTGTTCTGAAACACAAGGTGTATCAGTTAAAACTATTAGCCTGAAACAAGATAAAATTAACATGCAAGCAGCTACACAACAATATATGAACAGTCCATAGCAAAATTTTCACATGGTACCACACTCTCCTCCTTGCAAGTAAAAAGCACAAAAAAGAGAATATTTAGACTGTATAATGCTGCATTTGTGGTGTTATCTCCCATGTTTTATTCTCCCTGCACAATGCATGAAGAGTTTGTTGGTTCTGTTACAGAGATATAAAGACTAGTTACATGTGATTGCCTCAGTAAACCTACTGACTCTCCACAAGCTCACCTATCCCCCAGTCTCAACCTTCTACAACCTCATCTCACACTACATAAGCACAATGGAGTCCTGCTGCCTCTGGCTAGAAAATCAGAGGAGAACAGTGAGAAAACTTGACCAACCACCCAGCTGTATACACAGCACATCCCTACCAGGATTCAATGGGTGGCGGACAAAACTGCAATGGCAAATCACTGCACATTTAAATATATCATTTTTTTAAATAATATAAACTGCAAATACTTCTTTCCAAGCCATTTTCTTTCTCTGGTATGGAAAATGAGATATATGTTTTTCCCTTCTTAGTTCTCCAGTACTACTTACTGTGAGTAACAGAAATAAATGATTTTCCTCTGTGCTCTATATTTGAGCTCTGTGAGTCATCTCACTATTTCAAGTTTTGTTTCCCATCACTTAAAGGTCTAGCCTATTTTATTCTTTTTTTTTTTTTTTTTTTATTTGTAAGTACAAGCCACAATAAGTGCAGACATTTTTTCTTGTAAATGCAGTTAACTGCTCCAATCAAACTTTTACTAAAAAGCATAGTAAGAGAAAAAATGTATGGCAAAGTGTGCTTTGATACTAGCCTCAGACTATACTGAAGTACAATCAGTACAACATTTTTTTAAGTGCCGAAAACTCCTGTTATTTTACTCTCTTGATGTTTATTCAAAGAAACACTATTGACCACTAGTTGTCACAAAAAGCAAAACCTTTCAGAGTAAAGACAACTTGTGTGCATGTATTACAAACCATTATTTATAAAGCCAGAAGAGACTAACAAGGTCAGAGCCTGATGTCCCACTTCCCATAAGCTAGAAAACTTTCTGAAATAAACTCCTTTGGAAATGGCATGCACATCTTACTCAAGCATCAAGCTCTGGATTGAGCTTAGTGGTCAATGAGTGGTTCTTCCAAAGAACCACTAAGAGGACAAGAACAGTCTCTATATGCAAGACAAGTTTATTTCTAGGAATTCCTTAACCTCAAAGGCAGTCAAATTGATAAAGGCTGCAGCCTGCCTTTTGTTACTCTCTTTTTAATTACTATGAGACCCCTTTCCAAGAGAAACTAAATTCTGACACTGGTTCAGAGTGTCTGAAATTAATGCCAGAATAGAAACACATTCTGCTAGTACTCCAATGGCAGCACTTTGTGTACAGCTGTCACTAAGGGTCTGCCTCTCCCCTGAGGTATATAACCAACCATCATTAGTGTATTTCTTCTTAAGTCTAAAACTAAATTTCCTATTCTCTCTGTACAGTTGGTCTTTAAATAATTTTGCTTCCTTGGTTGTGCAGGTTTTTGTGTCAGAAGGGGGAGAAAAATATGTTTAAAGCAGGAAAATGTGATGGTAAACCCATCAGATTGGCAGTGGGATCAAAATGAGGTACAGAACTATAAATTACTTTTAAATAATTTCAGAAAGGCATAGATTTCCAGTTGACAGGATCTCTTTTGAGAGCGCCTTTAATTTGATTACAATATTAACTACATCATAACCATTTCAGATTTTCTATAAGACTATAAAATTGACAGAGTATATTTAATTGTAACAAGTAAACTGGATTGATTTTTCCATATAAGATCTCCTCAGGGAGCTTTCAAAGATAAATCTCTAAAGGATCAAACTGGGCAGGTCTTTATGCAGAGCCTTCAGTTGTAAGGACTTCTCTGAACCCACTGAAACTCCCATGCTTGAAAATCTGCTTGAGAACCTTGCTGAAGCTGGGCTCAGGTGGGTTTCTCTTAGCTGATAGAATTCACTTGGATAAGAAAAAATGTTGATTTTTAGACTGATACATTCACAGCACTTTGAATGATGTTTAACTGAAGTACAGAAGTACAAACTGTAGAGTACTTGATCCCTTTTGATTAGTTTTAGGTTGCTTTTTCATGAAATAAGAGGACATTATGAATTGACTTTTTACTCAACAGACTGATCTGAAACTGCTTCATAGCCTGCATTTGCCACCATAGCAGGAATCATACTTATCTTAAACACCCCCCCCCACCACCACCTAGGTTCTGGCTCAGTTTTAGCACACAACAGTGACTTAAATTACCTGGGTATTATATGGCGGATGATTTACAAAAAGCAGAGTCTCCTAGAAGCTGTTTCTGGTGTCAAATAGTAACTTAACCTCCACTATGTGGTTCTAGCTAGATTATTCAGAAAGACACCTGGAACAGGTACAATGAAGAACAGGAACAAAGAATAACCTGGAACAGGTGCTCAGGGAGGCTGTGGCATCTTCATCTGGGAGACTGAACACTCAGTTCAACAAGATATTAAGGAACTTGATGCAAGTCTGACATTAGCCCTGCTTGAGCAAAGGCTTCTACTAGATGACCACCTACAATTCTTTTTATGTAAATTATTGTGCAATTCTGTAATTCTATGAAATAAACTCTAATCATGTCTGTACCAATCCTGTGCAGAACACAAAATTCACAGTGCGACCGTTATCATTAAACTAAATTTCAGTGCAAAAATGAAGGGCAGGTCTTCAAGTGGCTTGTTACATAGTAAGCTACTTGATTTCTCTTCTATATGATGCATCTTTACATTCCTGGGATTCTGCTATCATGTGTCATTTTTAGTTAAAAAAGATATATTGTAAAGGGGATGGATCAAATTTTTACCTGATTTTTTTCTTTCCCATGTTTTTTTCCCCACTTCTCATATTTCCATAATTCCTAGTGAAAGTGCATGACTATTCATTTTTCTGTAAGCAATATCAGGATACCAACCTCCTTTAACAGCCCAAATCTGTTCCATTACGAGTATGTACTTAGATGGGCTTTATATATAGTGCACCCTTCCAATGAAGGTACCTACGGTGACAAATGGCAGATAACCTCAGATGTTCAGAAAAGGCCTCTTTCAGAATATGATTTAGTGCATATCAAGCCACTAGTATCAATAATTTTTTACCATTTAAGCACTAGGTAGGAACCTCATATATTTGCTACCTGAATTATAGCAAAATAGCAATAATTACAGAAGCGAGGACTACCTAGTAACCACTGGCAAATGAACTTCTAAAAATTTAATTAGAACCATGTCAGTGTAGTAGTAATGGGAATACGATAAAGCTTAGCAATGAGCACAAAACAACCTTCTTCCTATAAAGCCAAGATTGCAATATTACACACACTTATTCCACCTCATTTGTAAAATTAACAGTCTCTCTCAGACAATTAAAAATCACGCTGAGTACTGAGCCACAGTAAATTACAAATATAATTAAGTAAATAATAAGAAAGCCCAAGTCCCTACTCAAATACACTGCCAGTTCAGCTAATCCAAGCACAGCAAATATTAATGCAATACTTCAATGTCTAGAGCTCAGTTCCTGATCTACAGTAATAATAACACATTAAGATTTTGTCTGTAGTCAGAGCAAACCGCTTATTTTCCCCCAGACAACTGAAGCACCAAGTTACCAATAATAAGCTGCTCGTATCTTCCATCATCCTGCTGGGGAAGGCGGGCAGAGAAGACAAACACTTTTAGCCTGATTGTATTTGCCACCAATTAGACGGACGTAGTCTTTTGGCTATACTCTAAACTGAAAAGAAGCCAACCTGAAGCTATTTAATGATAAAGGATTAAAATCAGTGCTGATTAAAGGGCTCTGCAAAGTGTGAGTTTTAATTATGCTACTTTAGGAAGTCACTAGACAATCACTAGATGTCACATTCCCTTGTTTCTGCATCCAGAGAGGAAACAATTCATACCTTGAGAAAACCTTCTGATTTCAGTAGCTAGCACAGCAATGGGAAAAAGTTTACAATTCTGAGTCACTGATAACTTCAGATAAGTACCATTCAAGAAAGGAAACGTCTAAAATTATGCTGACAGCACATGTCACTTGCCAACAATGCACACTTAGTGCTGATATGCACTGGTATCTGTTTACAAGCTCACAGAGAAAGGATTAAATACTATTTAATTCATTCAAACTTAGGTATGTATTTATACCACTATATAGCACCGTGTGAATGACAGACATTTCACTGTCTCACAGTAGTTGTATTATTCTCAGCCCAACCTCATAAATATTAATTACTTTTGAAACTGAGTTATAAGTCTGCACATGACATAAAGGAAAGATCCCAAGCATAGGCTTTCTTTCCCTCAGCACCAATCCACAGGAGGAATACAATATTCTCTATGAAATGTTCCTGCCTCAGCACCAGTGGGAAGTTCTGCAGTCTCTTCTAGTTGGAGGTAAATGGCTTTAATTTGCTGTCCACTGTAAGTGAAAGAATCAGTTATATAAAGCCTTAATATTTCCCAATCTGTTTTGCAATACGGAGAGGCTTCCACAGCTCCTCACTCAAGCTTCTCACCTCACTTCCCTACTGCGAGGTTTTTCATGGTATGTGCATGAAGGACTTGGGTCAAAAGCAGTCAGAAAACTAAAACTGAGGCAAATTTTTTAAAAGTCATAAATCCATAATTTTCTGTATCCACCACGACCCTGAGAAGTCTATGTATTTTAAACAGGAATAGTTACAAACTACAAAACTAACAACTGTCCTAAAGGGATGAGAGAAAGCAAAAAATCTGAGTGCAGCAAGTGAGAGAGCAAGGAAAGAAAGGCCACATGCAACACCTATAGTCATGCTCTCTCCCAACAGCTGGTGCATTACTCCTGTTGTAACTCCTCGCCCTGCCTCGCTCGTGTCTGGTAGACACAAGTACTTCCAGCGAGGGGAAACTTTCACCTCGCACTGACTGAGGCAGAGCCAAGCAGCTAACCCAAACAGCATTCACGGCTGCCTTGCAAAAAGGTCAATGAAATGTGAGTGGTGTCTAGACCTAGCAACTAGGGCATCTGGTATGCATGCAATATCATCTCAGTTTCAACTGTGTTAATGGCATGATCAACAGAAGAAAATACATAAAACTGTCTCATGAAATCTGTAGAGCACATTAACAGCTAAGGTCAGTCAGCCTGCCACTTGCTCCTAAGGAACGAAACAAGAAAGAAAAAATTTAGCCCACAATTATTTTATATAAAATTCAGTATGAAGCACTGTATAGAGACTGACCAGTCCATCTCCCCTTACCATTTGATATGCATACATATAGAAATGTATTTATTCACACCACATATGTGATGGAAGTCTCCACGTCATACCTGCAGAGTCAAGTTAAATGATATAAAAAACAACTACAATTTTTTTTCTTTCACATACTGTTGCACATCTTATGCAATTTCTGCCTAAAATATCTGTACATCACAGAAGTGCTTCTAACACAACTTTTCCAATTTTTAAAAACTGGTGTACATCAAGTGACATTTCCACAAATGTCTAATTCTACTTCCCAAGTTACACTGGTCTCCACATTTGTCGTCAAGCCTTTACATTGCATCAGTTCACTCTCACTTCTGGGAACATGTATAGAAGTAATATGTCAGTAGTACTGCAAGAATTATTGTGGTTTTAAACTACTATATGTTTTCATCCCTCTCTTCCTCAAAACAGTGTCACAGGCAGTAACAAATAGGAAACAAAACCCAAGGTGTATTGGTTTTCACACTATACAGTGAAAAGTAGACAGCTTCACAGTACATCTAGAATCTGCATGTGAATTCTAAATATGTTCAACTCATGTTTGTATTGTATGAAGTTCTACTCCTGCAGTCATTGAAATTCCCTTTGCTTTGAAATGCCAAAAATCTGTTTTCAGCCTAAATAGCAATCATGAGGCATTTGTTAAGTTTTTGATACAGAACACGTTAAAGAACTGCATCCAGCTGTTGCAGTGAGAAATTTTTGATTACACAGTTGGTTGAAAATACGCTGTATAATAAAGAAGTCTACTTGTGCAGCACAATCCTGAATCTGTGAACAGAGGGATACTTTGATTATCTAGTCACAATTTTCATAAAGGTTACATTTCTCCTAACACAAATCAATGTAACAGACCATCTTTCAAAATATTTAAGAGCGCAGTTATTTCTCTTTAACATTTTCTGGAGAAAGAATGCCCTATTTCTTTTCTTTCACCAGGTCCATGACATTCCACACTTGCTCTGGAGACAAAGCAAAACATCACTGTGAATATACAATAGAGACTATCCCTGCAGATTGTCATGGTTAAAACATCTGGCTAGGTAATGGTTTTTCCGTACAGTGGGCAATTTTTTTTTTGTTCAGTCATCATCCATTGGTTGTACCTAAACTCAAGCCTTCAAACCTGCCAAACAGGGCTCTGGATACTACACTGGATGTGGAAAACCAGCTGTTAACAGAAAAATTATTTTCTTTCCATCATGCTACTCTGGGTGGTAAAATGAAGGTTTACTCTTGCGTGAATTCCCACCAAACTAAACCATCTTAGGTAAAGGCCCAGCAGAGTTCATGTGTTAACTCCTGCATGATTAAACATTGCTTTTGTTAGTTGAGAATTGTGGGTTTTTTTAAAAAAACAGGGTAAAGCATGTATTTTTCCACATCAACAAGTCGAGAACAAAAGACATAGGCAAGTTCAAACTACCTTGTCAGTAGAGCTGATTCATAAGTCTATGAAACAACCTCATATGTCACTATCATAAATCAAGGCAAGTGGTCATATGTAAGTTCCTGGTGTACACAGAAGCAAATGAAAAATTACAGTATACGTATTAGCTTATCTTTATTAATTATGTTACATCTTTTTTTTTTTTTTTTTTTTTTAAAGTGCTGATAAGCAATACACATGAAGACAATCTTAGGGAGTCATGAAGGTGGTACCTTAGTCACTGGAGTTTGCTGCTGGCCTACCTCTGCTCACATCGGCTGCCAATATTGCTGTTGATTTGAATGGGAGCATACGCTGAAGTAAAAAGCTTTTGAAAAATCCGACACAGTGTAATCAGGTTTATTATATCTAACTACACAAGCACTGATTTTCAGTTATATTTTACTGTGAGGAAATTGAAGAAATCACCCAATCATGAGAACATTTTATACATAATTTTGATTATAGACCTCACAGTGTAACAGTATGCAAGATGATTGTGCAAGGACAAAGAGAGAATACAGCTCCTGTAACTGCGTGTTGTATTTGCTTAATTAGTTTATTAACTGCTTGATTAGCTAGTTTGTGCAGTACTTAGGAAACGTAAAGCAGTAATAACTGTTAATTAATCACATTATTTATGTAACATTCAACTACAGCTGCAAATTGTACACATGTAACAAAAAAATATGAACTGCACAAGGGTGAAGAAACAAGACTACATTGCTGGTGAACATCCTTCATCAGAAAAAACAGAACTGGAAAGCAGTTACAGGTAGCAAACAGTAGCCTGGAGCTGCAGAAAGCCCGCTTCACAGCGAGTGACAGAAGCAAGAGATGAGGTGAATGAATGATACTAAAAGTGCTGGCCAACTGCTTATATTAAGAAGAACATATGGTGGAAAAGAAGCAGAACTGCAAGGAAAAACAACAGTTTCATTGAATTGCAAATGAGAGGTAATAATTTCAACATCCACCATGACAGAATACTTCTATGTGTCATTATAAGCTCTGGTGGATGCTGTCTTAGACCAATTCATGAATTGTATCATTTGATGCTGCAGCATTTAGTGAAGTCAGGTTGGAGGTGGAAAGGTGCTCCTGCTAGCACTTTCTGATGACCTAATGAACCTGCTCTAACTGGAACAGCTGTTTCTGCTATCAGAATGACTTAACAGCTGAGTGATAAAGGGGAGACAGGACTTATCACTTCTTCCAAATCCAAAATCATGCATAAATGGATGAAGCAAATGGAACAGAATACCTATGATGGTAAAAAAGCAGGAGAAAGGGTCTAGTGATATGAAACACACAGAAGAGAGATGGATATCTGCTGCTCTAAGAATAAAGTTAATTTGAGTTCTACAAAAACACTTGAAAAGGATGAGAAGAAGAAACTTCACATCATTTATACCAAAAGTCAAATGCTTGATCATGAACTTCGAAAGAAAGAAAGAAAGAAAGAAAGAAAGAAAGAAAGAAAGAAAGAAAGAAAGAAAGGGCTAAAGCATTCTGCAAGAGTTCATTTGCAATTTTCAGTTAATTTGCTCTGACACGTTATTAATCCTTTTTATATTTAATTTTTGTGATCATGTCCTACTGATTCTTCCTTTTATTAGTTTGGGGAATTAGCATTGCTTTTATTATTTGTGAAAATCTCTTTAAGATTTAGTGCTAATGCAAAGAAGGATGAACCTCGTTAGGTACTCCATATTTTATATTATTTACCATAATGAGGGGAAAATACCCTGCAATCAGAGTTTTATTATTATGGAAGACATTATGAGCACTCTCCCTGGAGAATCAGGACCCTCCAGACTCAGGATACATCGCAACCTGTATTATGCTCAGTTACAGGTTTGTGCTAAAATGACGAGGCAAAAAGCCATTTTCTTTCACAAGAGCTGAAGTTATGACTCCAGGAGCTATTCTTCATCTGGTATATCTGAGCCTCACTGAAGAAAACAGAGAGTGCAAGGCTTATTAGACCCTGCATGATCATATTATTTTGAACATAGGAAAAATATACTTTGAATGTTTGCTCATTCTAGCGTTTAAGGAAATGCAGCTGAGCGTTACTTCTAAAAGCTTTTGGGCTTTTTTTTTGTTTGTCTTTCACAATCCTTCCAGAAGATAAAACTGCACAGCAAAATGCACATCTTCAGTTTCTTCACACTTCAAAGCTCCGTTTTATTCAAGCTGGCACCTTCTTGCAGTTGTTCCAAATTTTGTAAATGGATTATAAGTGTGTATGTCTATGTCTTAGTGGAAAAAAAAAAAAAAAAAATTTCTTTTTTTTTTTTTTTGGTTATCATCTGGAGAAAATCCAAAAGATCTTGTCTTTTGTTAGCTGAACCCAACCAACTACACGTACTAAAACTTGACCACGTGTGGGGCATGAACTGATAGCTTTATGTGCAGAGTGATACAAAATGCTCAGCTAGGTACCTTGTGCATTTACATTCCCCTACACAAAGAACAAAAGGAGTTGGGGCAGCTTTTTCTACAAAGTCTGCATAGGAACAGCTGTTTTTTAGTGTCTCCGGGCTAGCAAATCTCATAGAAGTCCCACAGAATTCAGAAAACACCCCTGACAGATAAATCTTCATGACAATAAGTTTTATTATTTAAGCTTGTAATGACAAGCTGGATGTTACGTGGTGCATGACCCATAGTCCTAATGAAGGCTTTGTAACAGAACTAACAGTATTCTAAGTATATCCATCTCCGTTTTGACAGATCACTTGCTAAATTTTGTATTAAGGACAAATGACAACCTTAGGATGGAAAACCATCCTCAAAACATTATCAAGTTGTTTCTTCAGATGGCTCTTGCCTTTTTCCATTTTGTAAACAGTTAACTAATTACTGTGACAGCAAAATCAAGTCTTGATATGAGAAAATTCCTTTCAAGAGATTCTCTGAATGAGTACAGGGTATTTTCTGTTTTTGTTTTCCCAACCCATGTAAACATACTCCTTAAACCCTCTAGAAAAATTATTCTCCTATTTGGAACTTCCTTGCTACTGACTTTTCAGGTTCTTGTTTTGTTAACCATGTTTCTCTAAAATCCCGATACTTAAAATGTAGCAATATTTATTCAATAACATATTCAGAGATGGATAATTCAGAGATTTTTTCAACATGAGCTCTTGATGAAGTGATTAATAATTACACTGGGAAATATGCAATAATGGCTCTGGCACAGTCTCCATATAATGTTGGCTAAATGAGTATGTTCATTTTGTACTTTCGTGGTCTGAACTGTTGATTTGTAACAATGGTTTCTGTCAGCTAGAATACAGAAGATGTCATGGGATCAGAGATGGTTTCATTCTAGGTTAGTGAATACAAAATACCAGAACATACTAGGCTTAATTGCTCCAGCACTTGAGTAACTTCCTGTTGTAGCAGCGACTTGTAATACAAACATCCAATGCGCATATCTGCTTGCTTTTGGTAAACACATTTTGTGTTCTGGACTTCCTCATCAAACTAGGAGCATCTAGGTGTTTAGCATCTGATTGTCATGCACAATCCATTACTGAATGACAGCTTTCACTTACGTATGCTGGCACTCAAAACTTCTCACACTGTAGCATATTATAGACATGGCTTGAGAAGTAAGACTTCCCATCCATAAAACCTAGCCTATGATTTGCAAAGAAATCTTCAGATGAGAAGAACATTCATTTAAACTGACATAGACTTCTCCACTGAAGTTCCTCATATGAGAAAGTTAAAAGCAAAGTGATGAGTCAATTGTAGACTTGAAGAAACAAAGGCGTATTGTGAAAATTCAAATCACTACATTGACTGATGAATGAATGATATTAATAGCTTGTGAATTAGTCTTCTGGTCCAAAGTGACTGAACTACTTCACTCAGGTACTTAAAAATGTTGTGGCAGCATTACAAATGGATAAGATTTCCCCCCAAAAAACCACAATACTTGTTCTTTTTAAATAATGTTAGCAGGAAAACAAAACAATTTTAAGGAAAAGCAGCCTTGATTTTGCATGCAACTACGAGTACTGGCTTTCTGTCCAAGAAGCAAGTATGATTTGAAGGGTTTTTAGTTTCCTAGCATTTTTCTGAGTAGCCTGTAGCACTAAATTTGTGAGCCTGATTTTGGATTTGCAACCAGAATGAGTCACAGCTAAATGTGACTTTTAATGCACTCCTTGTATAAGACATGGTATCATGACATCACTGCCTATAATTTGCATTAACTGTAGATCATTTTTATAAAGAAATAGCTATTACAATTGCATAAAACTTGGAAAACAGGATTACACCAAATGACTTCACCATGATTTGCTTTCATCTGAATTTTATCCATTATTAGTCTAATAAAAAATAGCCTTGTTACTTGTCTGAATATTTTCTGTTTTTCTGTAAAGGCAGATTTTTCAGTTGAAGTTTTGGACAAAGCATTCAAAACAAACACATTGGGACAAGAAACACAGGTATCACATTTTCTAATATCCTACTTACTGAACTCAAACAAGTCTTGCTACACATTATTCAGAATTACTACTATACAGTATCTTTCCTGAATCCTGATATCAATAAGCATATGTTAAAGCTGGCCAAGCCAACAAAAAAAAACATACGGTATCCCATGTGATTTATCAAAGTTGACTGCAACAATAGCCAAACTTCTTTCCTTACAACCCGATTATCCACAGTTTTGGCCCAATAACACAATTTTCTTTTTATCTGGGAAGAATTTTTTTCTCAAGAGTAATTCTCAGGAAGAATGTTCTGTAGCAGTTTCTCCACTAGATTTGACCAGCAGTCAATATACCCTGGCACCACATCTGCAGCAGACGTCAAATCCAGGAAAGTCAAAGAAGATCAAAGTCATACGATTGCTACCATGTGCCTTGCAGTAGGAGGGCTGATCTACTTCAGTTCCCAAAGGTCCAGCTAAGGTAATGCATGAGATTGGCTGTAGTTCATTAGTTCAATCTACTTCATCTATGTGAGTCATTATCTTTCCTACCTCTTCTTTGCACATTACAAAATTAAAATATCTTTTTCTATAGTTACATTTTCCCCCAATACTTTCTTCTATTTTGAAGGCAAAAAAACCCCAAACAGTTGGCAAGTTTCAACTTGTGATGGTCAGAAAACTATTGAAAACCATTCAGTATCTTGAAATCATAAACATTAGAGCACAGAAATCCTGATGGATAAAGGATTTTGCATGTAAAATATTGAACTGGTATAATATCTGTTTTGAAACCAATTAATTAATGTGTCATTCCCTACAGAGAGATGAAGTGCCATAATTGGTAATTTCATTGGCAATACTGAAGTGGAAGCTATTAAGATTGTAATCAAAAGCGGAGGGAATGACATACAATAACAAGGAGGATGGTGTTTATGTAACAAGTTGCTTACCAGCATGGCAAGCAAATGTACCCTCTTTGCAAGAAACTTGACAGAGAAATCCTATGCATTTGTGGGTTGGGTCTCTGATGCAAAAAGGAAGGTATCAGAAGAATTTCTGCTGTGGACTTGTCCAGCCTTATCTTGGAACTCTGCCATGTTTAATTTTTTGCATACAAGCATATTGACAAGGTTAAAACAGTTTTCAGACAAAGTAAACAATAAGATACAGAAGAAATTATAAATATCCCAACTCAAATATCATATACTTTTTTTTTTTTTTTAAAAAAAGCATCTATTATGCAAAATTGAATTTGTTTATAGATTTTTCTGAAGAAAAGAAATATTAGCAATTTGTCTTTTTTAAACCATCCAGTTAAACACTGATTCCCCGAAATTTGATGTCAGCTGCAGGGCCCTCATGTGCTCTATATCCTACAGAGCATCTGTATAACCTTTATTTCCCCAGATCACAGCTATTTCAATTCCATAAAGGATTTTTCTTCATTTTAACTGTCCTTTTAGTATGTTAAGTGTCACATGCATGTACATGAATTCACATCCCTCTGAACTTAAAATATGGATATGTGGAAAAACTACATTGCAGTTTTGCCTGTGCAAGGATATATAGATTGTGGTAGTGATGTGATAGAGCCTACTGCATAGGACAGTCCGGTTTTGCTCAGTTTCCTTAGCCTCAGGTTAGCAAGCTCTTCAGACTCAAGTGAAGTTTGCATCCCATCATCACCAGAGAGAATAAATGTCTGCAGTGAAGCATGATTAATATTTTTCCTACTTTTCCCTTCCCCAAGTTGCTTGTGTTTTCAAAATTTGCAAATAAGTTACAGTTTAATCTGACATGACTCACTTCCTATGAGTACCAGACAGACACACTCAAGGAGGTCAGAAATTCTAATCCTACTGGTTGCAAAACAATTACTGATTCATTTTACTTTCCTTTAACTATCCAGAAAGCTGTATAGAACTGGCTGGTGTGTCTATGTGCTCCTAAGATACACATTCTTTTAACATGAGGCAGATATGAGCTGGGTTTGGGGATGGGTGAATGGATCACAGTTCTTTAATGATTCTTTTAATGATTGCATTTCTTTAAAAATTCTCCATGGAGAGACTGTCATCTTTTACACAGTGCCTAAAATAATAGGTCTTTGATTATTGATTGGACTTCCCACATACTGCAGTGACCTTTACATTAAATAGCAGCACCATAAGAGTATTAGGAGTCTGTTTTGATAGCAATGCATTAATGAAACAAAACCCCAGTTCACAGTATAGGCGTATGAGAAAAAGCCAGCTAAAACAGGGGAGAGTGCTACTGAAGCAGGAAATGCTTTAATACCAGATGCAGCTGAGCTCCCTCAACAGAGCTCACTTTGACTGCAAGATGAAGGGATATATAAGAAATGGAATTCAGTCAGGGCTGAATCAGACTGGGAGGAGTATTTGTCAGATATTTTGGTTTACTTTTGTTTTGGATGATCAAGGGATTGTCCTTGGTGGGTTAGATAGGTTTTTGCATAGATGATATATGTGTGTTTCTGATTAAAATAAATTTCACTCAGAAAGGTCAAGAAAAGTTGTATAATTGGACCAAATCAGTACTTCAGAGTCTATTTTTCAAAATATTTTTTCAGTATACACAGAACAGTATTCAGATAGTTCTAAGAAAAAGTATCCCCCTTTGACTTTTAAAGCTCCATGGAGTGTAATAAAAGGCCAGCCTGAACAGAGCATAGACTAGAAGAAACTCTCTTTGCCACTGTGAAGATGGTGTGCAATTTTACAATGTTAACTTTTCTCACTGAGTAGATCATGGTTTAAGGGAAGAGGATTGTTTTTACTGAGTATTCATCATCTCAGCACAAAGCCTGGATGCCGGACTTTCAAAAATCTAGAAAGGCAGATGCAAGACTAGTAGGATAAAATGTTCAGAGGTACCAAAACAGAGATGAAATGTTTACATTCTGCTTGATTTCAACTGAGATCGCTGTTAGAAAGCTGCTCTATCTGAATGCCTAAAAAAGATGGTATCTTATGATCTCTCCTCCCCACTTTCTTGGTAGCTTAAAAAAACCCTACCGATGATATGCCTCATTATATGTTACCTCTCTAGGAATGAATGCAAGATCTTTCTTTCCCTAGGAAAACAGTGGAATCTTTCTTAACCTTCTTCCTATTGTTACAATACCCCACCTGTCTACATAGGTTTACAAAATTGTTGTCATTCAGATGATCTAAATTCAGAACAAATATTAACACAAAATTACCATCTTATTCCTAGATATACTTATTATAGGAAGAAAGGGAATCATTGCTGTGGAAAAATTGTAAGTGCCTTTTTACTTTGTCTTGTTTTATAGTGCAATATCAGATATTTTAAATGCTTTATGCTGACTGTCACTCACCCTCAGAAATACTACAATCAGTAGTTCAAAAGCCACATTTCCAAGTTCCATCTCTCTCACTCTATCTTTCCGATGGAAAAGTAACTCTATTTTGCCTTTTAAAAACGTTTACTTACTGACCTATCAACTCTATCACATTGTTATCTGACAGAGGCTGGATGAACAGGTTTTACAATTTTTAGAGGAATATATAGCCAAAAAAAGAGTCATAAAGTGCACACATATGTGGAACAATATTGCTCAAAGCAAGGTTGTGAGCTGTTTTGAGTACTGTGACTACCCGTGTATGCTATTTGCTCTGATATACAAATACTTCCTTGTCACACACACAAAAAAACCCCTACCTGAATCCATTTCATAGAATATTCTCTTCCATTATTTGGCAGTTTACACACAGTCCAATATGTCAATACAGGGGTAAAGAACAACATATAACATAGTCCCTGAGACAGAAAGCTTTGTGCTATGATACTGACCGCTTTTTATAGAGTGAAAGAGTAGCAATGATGGGGGATGAAATAGCAATAGAAAGATAACTGACTTAAAATAGGGTTTTGTGAGAAAGGGTAGAAGGAAAAGAAGTAAGTATGGAACATGATACAAGAAATTCAATCAAATAAAACACATTCTATCTCAGAAGAGCCTTGCTTATAGTATCATTTATCAACAGAAAATAACCTGAGTTTAGTGTAAGCTAGTATTTTGGGAACTGCTTAAGTGCAAAACTTCTAAAGCCTGTGAGAAACTTGCTACTGATTTTGTCTAAATTGCAATCAGTGTTACAGACTGGAGCACAACCTAGGCATTTTTGAGCTAGTTTATATAAAATAAGCTATTTGGTCATTGTAACATGAGAAGAAACACATGTTATGCTCTGAGCTCCATGTTTAAATTTATTTATGTCAGCACTTAAGCAGGTGAACATATGTTTGCAGTTGGAGAGATAACTATACTGACGTTGGGCCAGTTTTGGTGGAAGGACCCCTAAAAGATGCTAAGCACTTCAAAATGCCCAATGATAAGAAACAATAACCAGCTCAGAAGAACCCAGCAGGATAACAGAAAATACTTCATTTTAGCCCATGCACTAAAGTATGGTTTTTAAATAGTGTTGGATGTGAGCAGCAGGGCAAGGAATGGGAGAATTTTTTTCCAAGTTGTGCATTTTTTGGAATGTACCACATACATCCCACAAGGATTCTTCTCTCTGTATCTGTACACTCTAGTCATCAACAACATAAGATGACCAAATCTTGATTTCCTCAGAAACCAAACCACCAGTAGATATGGTCTAGGGAAGGCATGGGGGAAGAAATCTTGGGAAACCTACATCATACACATACCAGAAACTGTATTTCCAAAAAGGCTTTGCAGAGTAGGAAGCTGCCTGGGGTAGGAACCACTCACACAGATGTACCCAATTGCAGTTCTTCCTGCGAGCTCAGACCAATGAATGCCAGATATCTCTCTCTTCCCCCCATCTCCCCCAGCAAAGAAATGCATTAGAGGAATGTTAAGGTAAAGAGTTTACTTTAAAGTCCTTCTATCCTCACTATTTAACAGATGACTGCCCAGGTAAGAGCACAATCAAACATACTATTCCAGCAGTAACACTGTGGCTGAAAAACTTCTCTACCTGGAGCTTCCTCTCAGCTGCTTATGAGTCCCTTGCTGTTAGATTTACCAACTCAGCTGCACCTGTAGCCACTCCCTAATCCTACTCCACCAAACACAGTTTAGCTTCAACTCCTTTCTCTTCATTATTTCTTCATTGTTGACCTTTTGTTTCTAAACCAGACTTTTTTGAGAGGACAACGCTGGGGAGCGGTCAAGATTCATAAGCATATGTCCTGGTTTCAGCCGGGATAGACTTAATTTTTCTTCTTAGTAGCTAAAATAGTGCTGTGTTTTGGATTCAGTATGAGATTTGGTATGAGAAGAGTGTTGATAATACACTGATGTTTTCAGTTGTTGCTAAGAAATCAAGGACTTTTCAGCTTCCCATGTCCTGCTAGTGCTCAGGTGTAGAAGCTAGGAGGGAGCATAGCCAGAGAAACAGACCCAAACTGGCCAGTTAAAGATTGCATATCATGCAACGTTATGCTCAGTATATAGAAAAGCATGGGCCATGAAGCCTGTGCTCTCAATTCTGGGATTTCTATTTCAGGATCTTCCCTTCTCTGGGATCACTAGCCTGGAAAGGTCTGGGCATCGGTCAGCGGGTGGTGAGCAGTCACACTGTGTATTACCTGTCTGTATTTTCTATTATTATTATTTAATTTTATTTCAATTATTAAACTGGTTTTATCTCAACCAGGAGAGGGTAAAGGTAAGGAGTCGCTTTACCTTTACCCCTCCAACTCTCCCCCTTTCCCTGGGCAGGGGAAGATTAGTGAGCGGCTGTGTGGTGCTTGGCTGCCAACCAGGTTTAAACCATGACAGCATATTTGACTCGATTTTACTAAGCATCATCCAAGCTACCCACTCTTCTGTATGACAAAGAAAAGCTGCTATATTAGAAAAAGGATTAGTTACTTGTAAGATAAAATAAGAAGCAATTACAAACATCATCTCTCATCTAAGGTCTTTTAGACACAGAATCTCCGAAATAAAACCTAAACTCATTGCCCCTTACAGTCTTTTGAAAAGCCCCTTTGAAATACTATGCTATTTTTTCATTGTATTGAATAGGTGTAACATTTTATAAAGGCTGAGCAAACTTGGTCTACCAAAGTAAAAATCAACAATTTATCATTTCTGAAGGAGATAATACGGTCTCTTAACAATTTGTTAACACTTAGATTCTTTTGCACTTTGGATTGAAATGGATGTGCTTAATTCAATTCAAATTATCTTTCCATGATAATGTAAATAAAAGCTCTTTCATGTCTTTTTTTTCATGTATTTAAGACCAGTGTCCCTTTTAAAGAAAACTATATATATTGTTTTAAATTTTTTAAAAATATAATTATATTAAAGGTGTTATTATTAATCTTAAAATTACAAATTCTTATTTGTATGTACTGTTTATGTTGAAATAACATATCTGGAACAAATCATGAAAGGGTACAGATATAAACATATCATGATTTCGTGAACAGAGCTTCTGGAGTTATTTAATGATAATCATATTCTCTGGACATTATAAAATGAGTAAAGTTGCTTTTTCTGACTATTTTGAGATGTTTATTTTCTCCTAAATTGTATACACAGTGAAGAGATGGCTGCTACTTTCTAGCAAATTTTCTTCTAGATAAACACAGTTGGTTAAACATCTCTTAAAAACTGTTATTGCAGTTTATGATCCACAACTGAAGGTATATGAAAAGTAAAGGAATTTAATAAGAGTGTCCCCCCCTGCCCCAAGCTTTCATAAATTTAGTTTTTCTTTCATCGTAGTTGAATTGCCTGTTTATGAAATAAAAAGCTGACAAAACAATCAGTGAAAATGCAGGTGTTCTTGAACTTCTCTTTAAATGACCCAATGAATCCAAATGCTAATTTGCACTCAAGTGTTGGCACTTCAGGAAAATATTCATTTCCTAGAACTTAAATGTATGGCAGTCTTACCTTGATAACATCTGAGTTTGAAGTTATAAGGACTCTGACAAGAGTACAACTTCCTTAGCACAAGAAGAGAAAGCCAAGGTTCCTACATTCCAACATGGATGTTAAGGATACAGAGTTAGAAAAACCTCTACAATAGATTATCACAGCTGACACATTTAATCAGTTTTGACACACAGCTTCCTCCTCTTGCTAGTTTTAAAGAGATTTGTCCTTGAAAGGGCAAACAAACTCTGGGCTTCCGGAGGGAACAAAGACTACTGTAGATGCAGATGAGGAAGGATATCCTTCCGCAGGCCTTCTTTTTTGTGGAGTAAATAGAGAAAAGTTGCCTGTTGAAAAGATTATATGCTCCAATCTGTCCTATTTTAAAGCTTTATAAATACAGCAATTCAAAGGACTGTTGCTTATAGCAACAAATATAAGATAGTACAGATGGAGAGGAAAAGAAACATTACTGCAGACCCATCACTGTTCTTAGCAAATTTACACCTCTGAGAGCATGTTGGGATTTGATAAAGTAGGAAAAGGGCAGACAATAACGTTGCAGTAATGAGGAGTACCCTTGTCAGTGTTTATATAACCTAAGTCACCCTTAGGAGCCCTTCTATAATTTAAACACAGGCACTTATCTCTCAAAAGTGTATCTCAAGTCTATGAACTGATAAGGCATCTTTTATTTAAACGGACAGCAAATAGACTTGCTGTCAACTAACTAGCTAACTAGGTTTCCTTTTAGTTAGAGATAAATAATTTCAAGAATAAAGTAGTAAATATTACCAAGAAAAATAAAATTTCTTCTAAATAATATTTCTTCTAAATAATATTTTATTATATTCTACTAAATAATTCTTCTAAATAATATTTCTTCTAAAATATCAGCCCTTCAGTAAAACCTCAGCAAGCTGAACAGCTATGATAGTGTCAGCGCATGTTTGTCTGACAGAAAATAATACAACATATAATAACTGCATAACCATTACCTAAGAAAACATGAATTTGCAGTAATGGCACAAACATGTTTCCCTTTGATCTACTGTGATAGATAACATTTTACTAACTACAGAAATGACCTGACCAAAGAGTATTCATATAATTTGTTTGACATATCAGCAACATCAAAGGATCATAGTGCCCCCATTCTCCACCTACTGGCAAGTGAACTGAAATTACACTCCCCCTTTCACCAGCGGTAATTTTTACAGCTATGACTGGGAAAGTAATTTTTACAGCTATGACTGGGAAAGTAATTTTTGTTGTGGCAAATTCTTATGAAGAGCTGAGTTTTTATTACAACTGTTATCGCTGCTGTTGGTACATCTTTGCTCTACGCAGTAATACATGCTCAGTAGTGCTCAACGTTTATTCTTCTGCAGTGAAGTCCAATATAGATAGCTGCTATGGTTCCCCTCTCTCTTCACAACCACCGGTCATGAAAACTGGATGCATGCTTTAATGAACTGTTATTCTTCTTCCGTTTGGCCTACCACCATCAGCCTTGCACATGCCAAACAACCACATGACAACTGAGTTTGCTTATGCATGGTCCATGAGAACTCAGTCAACGTGGGACAAGGTGTGCATGAAGGAATACAATGTAGTCCCCTCTCTCCTAGCAGCACTGGCTTGGGCATGCTGGTGAAAATAAAAACTGTAATTTTGCACAGAAATTTGCATAGATACAAACCTGTTTTGTAAATAGCTCAATTTTTACATAATTACAGAGTAGAAGCCATTGTTGACAAGATTTTAACAGCCAAATTGGTGTGATGTGTCATACCAGAAACCTGGTGATAACACATAGCTTGTGGAGTGGCACGGACTATTATGCTATTGTTTGTGAAAGGCAAAGTTTTACATGTTTTCTGGAAGGGCAGATGACTACTCTGAAAGCATTACAAACATGATAAATGACTGCTTTCACTTTGAAATACATTGAGAGATGTAGGAACAAGGAAACATAAAGCAAGGGGCATGGCCTTGGTACCGTGCCTGGAATATGGTGCATGTGACATTGACTTTTAAAAGTTCCATGAGAATTTTACAGACCTGTAAGAACAGAAGCAGTGGATGTAAAGATAAAATATAAAGTACTGGGGAACAGCCAACACAGCATTTGCGAAGGGAAGTCATGCTTCATTATGCAGAATGTGTTCTTTGAAGGGGTTTATGACTGTGTGGATAAGCACAATCCATTCATCTACTCTACTGAATTTCTACTTGGATTTCCAAAATGATTCTGAAAATGTTCCTCACAAAAGCAGAAAGCTGTACGACAAAAAGGGAAGGTACTTGCCCAGATACAATATTGATTAAAAAACAGGAAAAGTGAAGTTCTTGCATTGGAAAGAAACCATCTGTAAAATCAAAGATTTTTTTCTGGGAACAATGCTATTAAGCATTTTCATAAATGAACAATAAACTGAGGTGTGTAATGAACTCACCTAGAGTTTGCTGATGATACTAAGTTCTACTGGGTAATTCAAACTGCAAAAACCTGCAGAAAGGTCTTACCAGAATGAGCAATAGTGTGAATGTAGAAATTCCATGCATATACATGGAAAATGACACAAGTGGGGAAAAAAAAAATCCCTAAATTTACACCTAAAATGATGGCCTCTAAGCTAACTATTACCATTTAGCAGCTAGATCCTACAGCTATTGCCTTTCTATGAAAATGTCAACTGAGCGACCAGCAACGTTAGGAACACTGCAGCGTTCTACTAATGTTCACCACCTGTTCCCAATTACATGGGTTAACTACCTTAGTTCTAAACTTTTTGCTGCAACTCCAAGGTGTTGATTAGGTTTTCATAGTTTCTAACCTGTGTCAATGAATTTTGGTGCATAAATTAGGAAACTAGTCTTTACAGGCTCTCTTTGTAGCCAGCAGAGAAAGGCAGGCATGCAGTTCAGGTCAAGAGCACAACCTTGGTATCTGACAAGCCCTCCAGTATCCAGGCTCTGAAATGAATGAAGACTGGTTTAAGGAAGTCCCTTTTTCCAATTTAGGGTATCCCTTCACCTTCAGTGCTACTGTTTGGAATGACTGATAGGAATACTCTTCAGTAACACCTTGAGAGCACACAACCATGTCACCATAACCATCAGATTTGCATGGGACTAGCCATGATGCTGCAGCTGAGTCCTGCTTTGCAGGCTGGACTGGGAAAGCCTATTAGACAATAGTGCATGTGTGTCTTTTCCTCATAGTTTTCACTTGGCATAGAGCCCTCAAAGGAGAAACAAAACTAAAACAACAGCTTTCATTTGGAATAGTGACATGTTTTCTGTAGGAAGAACATAGCATTTTGTTGGATGATTGAACTCATGGTTGGAAAAAAAAAAATCCATGCAAATTTTCTGTAGAGGATCTTTATAATTTGTTCACCTCAGCAAAATTCTATCTTATTCTGCAGCTCAGCAACTTCAGAATAATTGTTTTCTATCCATTCATTTGGAATTTTGGATGGTACTCTTACTGTGACAGGATGAGGATTTTTCAGTATGAATAGAGTCTTTTGTTAACGTTTATATCCAATAATTCAGGAGCCAGCTGCTCCATAAATAATATCAAATCATCTACACCATCTGAAAGCCCAAGTAATCTAATATTAGTCTTGTGGCTTCATCTCAGAGAATTTTATTCACCTTTGAAAGACTACTAGCAGTCTGAGATAAAAAGTCTATTTTCTAATCCTCTTTTATAGTGTTTCCAGCTTTAAAGGTTTTTGTGTACACCACATCTTTCCAAGTTTCCACATTTGATAAACGTAGTCTTGCAAAATCCATTTACCATCCAAAGCTGTTACAGCACATGTACACATTAAAAAGTTCTGTTAATCTATTTCATCAATAAATTACTGAAATGGAGCTTTTTAGGCTTCAATCACATGAGAAATGGCTAAATGACCATAGAAGAAAAGGTTGGTTTATATTTATTTTCCCCTCTCTCTATACGATGATGTAATTCAGTATGGTCAGGGCATATTCTGCTTCTCTCATTACCCTTCAATCTGTTAGAGGCCAGACCCTAGGTAAAACATCTGAACAAATGACCAAACTTCCCATAATACTGAAAAGTGACAAATATCACAGTGAAGTCACATCATAAAAGAGGCTCAAGAAAAGCACTGCACTTGCTGCGACATAAAATTTGCCTGTCAAGGAAGACAAAAGAATATTCATAGCTTTTTGCTGTGTGCTTAATGAAGTACTTCCCAGACTACTTGCTCCTTTACAAACAACAATAACCTTTTTCCTGAGATCAGTGACACAGTTTTAATACAGAGCACCTTATCAAGAGAAGTTTGTTCTATTTCTATTACTCTAGACAATAAAACTTACAACAGCAGTGATTCAAATGCAAGCAGTTTCGAGACATAAAATATGACTTCAACTATCATTCAAACAAATTACATCCAAATGTGCCAAGAATCACAGACACAGTTCTTGGTCTAAAGAACATGCCAGTATAAATACATTATGATGCAATGGGATCTTAAACAAAACATGCTTAAGAAGTGAGAGAAATGACATCAACAGCTATCAGGTCACAAAGTTTCCTCAGAGAACTCTGTGTCGGTATTGATGTTATTTTTGTTTTCCTATATCTTCTTTTGCTTTTTACAGTCAGGAAAGAGGAAATGAGGGGCAATTTATTATGATTGTTTTACAAAATGTTTGGGAGTGATCATATGGAAGAGTTTGTAGACTCTGTGACCATGTTTTGGCTAGAAGCATAGGAAAAAAAAGATGTTAGGGACAAAAAAGTATTAAACATGGGTCTGAGGCTGGAAGTAAGAGTAGAAAAGAGGGAAAATGCAGACTTGCTAAATATACAAAGGACTGTTTCTTTCATCAGCATTCTCTCTCTACCAATAGTTTTGTTTTCCACTGAGCTTTTTAGTGTGTCTTGAAATTTTTACTACCACATTTGCACAGAGCATCGGTCCATCCTCAGTTAATGACCATTATGTATCATAGTAGCAACATACTACTGCACGACAAAGTGGTTCAGCTGAACAGTCATCATAAAAGATGTCCTAAACCTCTTTACAAGATGGCTGTCTGCAATATATCAGCTGCACAACAGGCATTTACAACATCTCTAGAGAATTTACAGAAGTGTGAGAAAGCAATACAGGAGCTTTTTTTTTTTTTTTTTTTTTTTTTTTTTTTTGTTTCAGTAAAGCCATTTGGCAGCTGTACTACCATACTCAAACCTGTGCTAGCCAGGACTTTTCTATATATTTAATTGCTTGCTATTACCTACCTTCCTTCTTAATTTCTTTCTTCTCCTAACCAAATTCTTCTTTAAAGCTGAATGACTCAGATGCTTCACTGAAAAAATTTACATCCCTGTCCTGTAAAAATAAACTATGATGATAAATATTTCTATTTAATACAAAGCTTCTTGAACTAGGCGGTTCTTGACTGGAATAGTATCTTCCTCTCATTTAACAGGAAGCTATGCAATGTTGTTTCGTAAAATCTCTCACCTTTCCATCCCCAAAATTTCTGACTTTCCAATTCTCTTGAGAATTCCCCTGTGGTTGCTAACAGGTTGATCAACAAGTCAGGACCTTATTCTTTGTATGTGGGAATACAGATTAGTTCAGTCTGCCTATGCAGGCAAGCACTGGTCAAGACTTTCAGTTAATCTCCTGTGATGTGAATGGAGAAACACACTAAACTAGCTGCGTGGAATGATTGAATCACTACAGCCAAATGATCAGATGCCAGCATGGAGCTGCCATAGAAGCTCAGGCTACTAATGAGACTTTTCTGCCTTACTGAATCAGTTAGTTTGGGTTTCAGGTCTTTTTTTTTTTTTTTTTTTTTTTTTTTTTTTTTTTTTTTTTTTTTTTTTTTTTAGCACTGCTCAGAAGCAGGAATGCAGCTCACCTAAACAAAGAAGAAAATGCACTATTTCTGCTTGCTGCCTTTTAAATCAAATGCAATGCTTTTACAACAGGTACTAGGAGTTCACCTTTTCAACATGATTCAAGCTGCATCAGAAAACTGGATCATTTGCTTTTAATCTACTGGGGTAGCTGCTCACAAAGCCGCTTTTTAATTTCACTTTGCCACAGAACAAACAGAACAAGCTGTTGCTTAATGTTAGCACAGAATGTAAGTACTTGAAAGTGCTCCTAGAGAAAGAAATTAAGATGCTAAAATAAGCACCATTCAATTCCAAATGCTAAAGTTTTGTATCAGGGTATAATACTACAGAAATGAACTATTAAAATTTTCAAAATGAAGAAAGGATGCATACTAAAATGTTGGGAATCTAGCCTAGGATCTCTTGATAAAACATTTGATAGGGGAGCCTTTAATTCAAGTTCGCTATGAAAAAACTGAAGCAACCCATGAGCTTTAATCCTTTTTTAAATCATGGCCAACTTTATATTTACAATCACCATGGAGATGGAGCCTAAAGAATCTAATTCCATTTGATCTGGCAATATCTGGGAGACAAACTGCCTATTTTACCTTCTCCAAATTATCGTAAATGCATTCTCAAGTTCTTCAGTGTGCTATTTCAAGTTGATAAGCTCGCTCAGTAACTACATCTCTCCCTCATGGAATTTCTTCTGAACATTAGTTAAAAGAAAAATAGAGTGTTTCTCATTTAGGAACATCAGAAAGCAGGACAAATTATGACGAGTTAAATGCCTGTGATGTGGAAAGAAGATTTTAATGCCATCCTTAAGGATGTGTCTGTGACTTTTTACAGAAGATGTAGTAACTGGGAAAACTTCATGCTTTAGAGCATCAGAATTTTAAATGATCCAGTAAACCCCTTTCACCATTAGAAAGACCAGCATTTTAGTGACACTGAGCTAAACCTTAAACGCATAATGAAACTCAGTTCAATTTGCAATGGGGAAGATATTATATGCTAAAACATGGAAACTTCAGTGGAACTCTGAAAGTCTTTAAATGCAACTATTAGGTGGGAAATGGCACATGAATCTGATGGGGACTTGACTGGTTCAAGGAGAGCAGGTTGAAGGCAAATTTTTATCATCAGATTGCAGCTTCTGTTGCAAATGGGCATGACAGTTCCTATCTACTTTAGTACTGATTGAGAGCTCCTTAGTGTAGCAGTACTCATGAACTCTGCTAAATTTAATTTCTATTTCCATTTGACAACAGGCAGGAAGGCACCCTGTCAGTCAGCTTTTAATAGCCATTACTTTCCACATTGCAAAAAGCCATTATAGATTTTAATTTCTTTTCCAAGGCTATTTTGGGAAACTTTCAAGATGGAATACATTAAATTAAGCAGAATAAACAGCCCTGAATCTCATATGAAGGTTTAGTATGGTAACAAAAGGAACTGGTGGCAACAAAGGCACTGTCATTGTCCCATGTTTTAGGGGGAGTGACTCAGAGGGAAAGTTAGGAAGCAAAGTTCTAGTATGACTAAACCCAAGATTTGCCCCACTTTGGGTTTCTGGTTACACTTACTATTACCAGCAGTGGTGGCTCCCATCTGTCTCCACCACCTAAGAGGATTCCTTCCCATGGAAAGCAGGACATGGCAAGCAGGGCAGGAAGAAAGCGGCACTCCTTGGTCTCACCCAGCAGGATGCTGAAGGAGCATTTCTGCTATGAATTATAACTTCGCACCTTCAAACCACCACAGTCACCTTAACTGTACAACGTTTTAGTATTTGTTCCTCAGTATGAATGGCTTTTACTTACCTTATCCTTAGGCAATAAACCACTGCTAAACACTAGGCTCGGCATGATAGACAGGAAATATAATCACAGCTTGCCAGAAATGAGGTTCTCCAAAACTGATACAACTTCCTTATTCAACCTTAATATTATATTCACTGTAAATCTTTGATATTTTTATTACCTACAGCAGTAAACAGCACAAATCTGGACAGCTTCATAGTAAGAAATACCACTGAGAAGCATTTTCTGTTCTGACGACATCACTATTGTAGTGATACAAAACCTAGTGAAATATATGATCAAATAGTTGCATATTGTGCTTTGATTAACACATGAAAAACATTCACCAGATGAAATGCAAAGCATCCATGAAACATATTTCCACAACTTCATCTTGATTTATAACAATTGAGGTTTTGACCTAAAATATTTGAGAATTATATGTGACAAACTAGTTTGGTTTTTTTTTCTGGGTAAAAATTGTTCCACTACAATCGACATATGCTAAGGGATGCCCTACTTTTAATTCAGATGTTCTATGTGAGCAGCAGAGATAATGTAAAATGAAGGATCTTTAAGATACAGGACTGCCACCCAGAACACTATGTTAGTCAAGATCTCTCTGGGTTTTTCTCTAGAATAACTTTTAAAGTATGACATCATAAACCTGAATCCCTGCAGTGCTTTCTATCTCAGTTGCTGCATGTTTCTCATGAAGTTTTAAGTAAGTGCACCCTAGCAATGCCCAATATTACTCCTTGCCTATCTCTGAAATATTATTGAGCATAGTAGTATATGAAAAAAAGGACAAAAGAACATAATAATAACATTTGCCAAAGAGATAAAAAAAGAGTAAATTGAAGTTTAGGATTTTATCACAAAGAACATTTTAGAAGATTTATTAAAAAATCAAAACTATACAAGTTTAATGCCTTTTGAAAGAGGAAATGTATTTATTTATTAAACTAGAAGAAAGGAATTCACATAATCTGGGTTAATAGCCTATTTTTGTGAAGGTCCTATTTTATATGACTGTGCAGATTACTTCTCGTCTCTTTGCTCCACTTTTGCCCTCTATAAAATGGGATGACAATCCATTTTCTGAAAAACACAAGTATTGAGCCATAATTCTTTCAAGATGCAAAAGCACACATGGCCCTAAAATAAGAAATAATCTTTTCTAGTGTGTCCTTAACCACTTTTCTTTCTTTTTGAACTGGGATGTGTGAATGCTTTCCTAAACTATAAACTTGAGAATCTTATGAGAAGAGACATTACTATGTGCACATTTAATTTTTTTAAAATGCCAAATCATATTTATATTCTTAGATCTTATAATGGCAAGAAAACCAGCAGCTTTTCAACATGAAACTATTTATGTAAAAGAATAAAATCTTTACAGCTCAGACTTGTACTTTTGCTAAGTTTGTGGACTGCACAGTACAAAATGATGTAGCACATACTGAGAAGTAAATGTAGCCACAGATAAAGAGCTCAGACTGCTTATACAGGTGATGTGAGTTGACTGCATGCCTATTTCGTGGTCACAACAGTAACACAGAATCACAGAATCATAGAACAGTTTGGGTTGGAAGAGGCCTTTAAAGGTCATCTAGTCCAATGCTCCTGCAATGAGCGGGGACATCTTCAGCTAGATCAGGTTGCTCAGAGCCCCATCCAGCCTGATCTTGAATGTTTCCATCTCTGTGGGCAACCTGTTCCTGTGTTTCACTACCCTCATTGTAAAAAATTTCTTCCTTATATCTAATCTAAATCTACCCTCTTTTAGTTTAAAACCATTACCCCTTGTCCTATTGCAACAATCCCTACTAAAAGGTTTGTCCCCATCTTTCGTATAAACCTTCTTTAAGTACTGAAGGGCTGCAGTAAGGTCACCCCAGAGCCTGCTCTTCTTCAGGCTGAACAAACCCAATTCTCTCAGCCTGTCGTCACAGGAGGTGTTCTACCCCACTGGTCACTTTTGTGGCTCTCATCTGGGCCTGCTCCAACAAGCCCATGTCCTTCTTATGTTGGGAGCCCCAGAACTGAACACAGTGCTCCATGTTTGCTCTCACCAGAGAGAACAGAGGGGGAGAATCACCTCCCTTGACCTGCTGGCCAAGCTTCTTTTTATGCAGCCCAAAATACAGTTGACTTTCTGGGCTGCAACTGCACATTGCCAGCTCATGTCTAGATTTTCATGCCCCACCCAAGTTCTTCTCTGCATGGCTACTCTCAATCCCTTCATTTCTCAGCCTGTATTGATGCCAGAGGTTGCCCCAACCCAGGTACAGGACCTTGCATGTGGCCTTGTTGAACCTCATGAGGTTCACACAGGCCTACTTCTTGAGCTCGTCCAGCCCCTCTGGATGGCATCGTGTCCCGCAGGAGTGTCAACTGCACCACTCAGCTTGGTGCTGACATAGGAACGTCTGTAGAAGTAACAGTCACTACAGATGATAGGTGCTAACAATGTAGCAGTTTTACAATAATTTTACGACATACTTTTGTCATCACATAATTAGCTCTCATAGCTGTCTTTGCTGAAAAGTACATTTACTCAGAGTTACCTGCAGTATTTTATTTCTTTCTTATTCTCCACATTGTGAAGTTTTATGTACTTGAACAAAGATGCCAGCTAATTCCTTTCCTATACCTACTTTTTAATAGTGTCCAGAGGTCTGGATTGCAGACTACAGTACTGACATAGCTGTCATACATGCACAGAGAAAGTCTCAATTTTACTAAGTGTCAACAACTACTCTTGAACCCTCACAAATACATGAACAATCCTGTCTCCCAAATGAGAAAGAAAGCCAAATGACCAACTTTGAATCCTACCATGACCTAGAAGAAGCAAATTCCTAGCTCAGCCTTTCAAGCAGACTGACTGGCAATTCTTAATTTTTTGATTGACTTTTACTATCATTTTCCTCATTTCTCTCCCATATCAAGAATCTGGAGTAAACTTACATGAATTTCCACACTGGTCATACCACAGGTTCACATAGTTCATTTAGACTCCTGTCTCATAACAGTGACTAGGAATAGATGCTATGTAATACACTTTACTTTTGTTTTGCATCACTGCAATCACATGTTTTATTTTCACTTTTCAAAAGGATTTTTAAACTACATAATAGAAAATTTCACTTGTCTGTCTTCCTCATCTTCTCTCTTCTTGAGACTATAGGTCTAAGCTCACCTAGTCTTTGTACTGAAAGACACTGGCTCAAGGACAAGATGCTGCTGACTGTCAAATGGGAGTTACATTAAAACTGTGGCAGAATTATTGAAATCCTCTAGTAGAATGTGCCTGAATTATAATTTGTAACATTAACAAATTCTGCAAGTGTATTTAGACATTATGTTCAAATAACAGCATTTTCATATGCCTTTATGCATCATATCCAGAGAACTCCTGCACTAGCTCAAATCTATCCCCTAAGCAGATCTCTTCCTGTCTGGACATACATGTTCCAATTGGTTACACAGTATGGAAGGTAGGGAGAAATACCACAAGTCATGGCTAGGGAAATGGGTGGAGTTCTGTACAGAAAATATGAAAATAAATTCTGTGATAACATTACAGTGCATCTCAGCCTCTTAGAAACATTCCATTAATTTCAGAATTCCACAGAAACCATATATAAATCACAGAATCATTCAGATTGGAAAAGACCTCTGGGATCACTGAGTCCAACCATCAGCCCTACTCTACAAAGTTCTCCCCTATGCCATAAGCCCTAACATCTCATCCAAATGACCCTTAAATACATCCAGGGATGGTGACTCCACCACCTCCCTGGGCAGCCTATTCCACTGTCTGACCACTCTTTCTGTGAAAAATTTTTTCCAAATGTCCAGTCTAAACCTCCCCTGTTGCAGTTTAAAGCTATTCCTTCTTCTATCTCTATAATGTCCTTTCAGGTAGCTGTAGAGAGTGATGAGGTCTCCCCTCAGCCTTCTCCTCCTCAAACTGAACAGTCCCGGCTCCTTCAATTGCTCCTCATAGGATTTGTTCTCCAGGCCCTTCACCAGCTGTGTTGCCCTCCTCTGCACTCGCTCCAGCACCTCGAGATCTCTCTCGTATTGTGGTGCCCAAAACTGGACACAATGCTCCAGGTGTGGTCTCACCAGTGCAGAGCACAGGGGGACTGTCACCTCCCTGCTCCTGCTGGTCACACTATTTCTAATACAAGCCAGGATGCTGTTGGCTTTCTTGGCCACCTGGGCACACTGCTGGCCATGTTCAGCTGCTTGTCAGTTAGAACCCCCAGATCCTTCTCTTCCAGACAGCTCTCCAGCCACACCTCCCCAAGTCTGTAGCCATGCAGGGGGTTGTTGTGGCCCAAGTGCAGGACCTGGCACTTGGCCTTGTTGAAGCTCATCCCGTTAACATTGTCCCACTGATCCAATCTATCAAAGTCTCTCTGTAGAGCCCCCCTATCTTCATTCAGATTGACACTCCCTATCATTCTATTCCAAATATGACTTGAAAGAATAAAACCCATTCCTCTGATAGAACCCTGTGCACCTCACTGAGAACAAAGAATCAAGAACTATGCTGGAGAACTGGTAAATGATTTAATGCAAAATATGGTGAAATACAGTCTCTGCAGTAGTATTTATTCTGTATTTCACATAGCAGTGTGCTTGCAGCTGCAATGGAAGCCTTTATTCTGAAGAGATAAACTGTGGTAGGATGCCAACAACCTTGAAAAACTCAGACCTAATTTTTCATATATTTGAACAGGTCTCTCATGCCTTGACAACATCTAAGACTAACTTTTTAGTATGTGAAGTAGTTACATACAATGATGAATGTTCTTCACATAATATGGAGAAGAGTGCAGAAAGTGGGGAGGGAAATCTGGCACAGAGAGGAGATGAAATGGAGAACAGGAGCATGAAAAAACTGACAGTGGAAGTCAGGGTGGGCTTAAAGGTTTGAAGAAGACTAAGGATCAAACAGAAAGCAGAAGCAAGAAGTAGAGATGTGGAATAGCAGAGAAAGATTAAAATTTGCTTACTGGGCTATACTAACAAGCATAGCCAGCAAGTTAAGGAAAATGGTTCTTTCCCTCTATTTGGCACCTGTGAGACCACACTGCGAGAACCACATCTGGTTTTGGGCTTCCCAAAAAGACATAAATATATTGGATCAAGTCCATCAGAGAGCTACCAAACTGACTAGGGTCCTGGAGCAGAGGACATAAAAGGAAGCTCTGAGGGAACTGCTTCCTCAGTCTTAAGAAGAGAAGGGTAAGGATGGACATGACAAGAGTGTTCAACTGATCAGTGGGAAGGTGTAGAGAAGACAGAGACAGCTTCTCCTAAGTGGTGCTCAATGAAAGGTTGCAGGGCAACAGATACAAGTTGTGACAAAGGATATGCCAATTAAATTTTCTGAAAAAAATGTTAGCCATGGACATTAGTGGTCAAATCCTGGATCAGGTATTCCCAGAAAGGCTGCAGAATCTCCATTCTTGGAGACCTTTAAAACCTGCCTGTACAAAGGCCTGAGCCACCCACTCAAGCTTAGAAATTGGCTCTATCTTTGAAACTGGACTGACTTTGAGGATCAGAGTATTTGGACCAGATGACGTCCAGAGGTCCTTTCCTACCTAACTTGTTCTGTGATTCTGTGATTTTGAAATGAGGATGAGACCCGGAGGACAAAGTTAGAAGACTGCAGATGAGCAGCCATAAGACCATACTCTACACAGACTGAAAATGATTTTTTCTAGAATCTCAAAGAAATTTTCTAGAATCTCTAGAAATTTTCTAGAATCTCAAGACTTCTGCAACCAATAACTGCAAAACTTCATGACAAAACATGTGTTTCATCCCCCCTCTAGTGGCTAGTACATATAGGACAAGTCACTACTAAAATGGCTTTGTAAACTCTAGTGGCAAGTACCTGAGGAGTGAAAGATGTTTATCATACCTCTGGATATCAATACATTTTGACAACATGGAATTAGTGGGGTTTGTTTTCAATTCGTTTCTTTTTTTTTTTTTTTTTAAAAAAAAAGTTAGCAAATGGTATATGACTTATATACTCCTAGCATTTAAGATCTCCCTCTGTCCACCCTAAATGTGCTTTTTCTGGATTTCAAGCTATTTTTTTCTTCTATTTTCAGATTATTTTTGCATGTTCTACATCTATGCATATATGCACATGTGTAGATACATATGATTATCTCTCTGTGTATGTGAATAATTTTTGTGGTTGTAGATATATGTACATTTATGTGAATATTTCATTAATGGACTAAGTTGCTAAAGCATTTCCAAAATCCATTTATTCAGACAAGGTCGCCTAGTCATTTGTTACATCTATAAATGAATAAAACTGTCTAAGCTTCAGAGATACTTGTGCAATTGCCAGTTATGTCAAAGAAACTCAAGTATTCAGTTCAGAGAAAAATACATCATGCCTAAGCATGAAAGGAGGTATGTACCCTACATTTTACAAAAGAGATTAGGTTTATATGCTTTGGTCAAGAATTTTAAGAAATGAGGTAGAATCTACTGTAACTTAAAGAGAGAATATAAAGAAAATAATAAAATTAACGTTAAACTTTGCTTTTAAGTGAGAATACTATACAAATACAGAGCTATTGCTTATTGGTTGTATTTGACACATGTCAAATATTGAAGGAAATAAACACAATTGATGCTAATTATGAAAATATGATTCTTATAGCCAGGACAAATAAAGAAGTCAAAGTGAGACATTATTCCTTGCAAAAAAAAAATTATATTTAGCTACTGAGTAAAAGTATGTGAATTTTCACATACATGAGAGAGACAGAGAATGGTTTCCAAATATTTTGATGATAGTAAATGAAATAAAAATATTAAAATTCATAGAAAATGAAGTTACTGAGGAAAAGATGAAAGTGGTGATACTTTTTACCATGGTTCCAACTGTAGTAAGAGACAACCAACATTCTCAGACTGCTTGGCCTCTAGTTTACTGAAAACATTTTTCTTCTTTTCATCTGACCAGCAACAGTAAGAGAGCACCTACCATACAGCATATCAAATACCAGTCCTTCGCTCAATAAGCTAGACATGCCTTCATGCAGCTCTTTTATACAGGTAAGTGATATATAGGCTGCAGCTACCAGAAATAAATAGCACATGCAAAAGCTTAACAATGCATTTTCCAAGAGTTTCCTAACCACAGTCGTGTGTATTCACGACCAGGTAGTTCGAACTTAGATACCAGTCTGTCAAACAGTTCTACATGCAATGTTTTAAGCATCTGAAGAGCTAACAATTTCAATGGGGTAGTTCACCTGCCTAAAGTAAATATGTGCCAACCACGGCGCAGAGTAGGGCCATGAACATTTCATTCGGTAACAGAGACAATCTGTTACAACCAAGGGGACAGAAAGCACTTGTTTCCACAGCACGGAATGAAAAAGGATCTTTGACCACCTGCCAGTGCTGATAGCCCTACTCTCCTACCTCCAACAGCTGCTATTAATATTTCACAGTTCCAAAGAATGTATTAGGGCATTACAGAGAAAACAGTAAAAACTGCAGCTAGTGTCTGGAAGTTTAAACAATCCAAGTTATGCCTCTCACTACAGATAACGGCATTTAACAATAGGGTGGAGAAAAGGCTGCAGGTGGATACGATTTACAAGAGTAGGCTTATGGGGCAATGTCTTTATCAGGCTGCTTTTGAAACTGCATCCATTAATCAATTGTTCTAAATGTATCTGGGTTACCTCCTCTACAGAAGCAACAAAATATGCCACTCTTGGTCAGACAGTGATGCCCAGGTATATACTTTACAGTTCAGTCCTGCACACGCAAAAGAGATGTGGAAGTACAGCTTATACTGATACCACTAATCTTGGAAGTTGGCATTTGGTATAAGCTAAGCTCCCTTAATAGAAAACGGAGAGAAACGGGCATCTCCATATCCTCTAAATTATGAAAGGGCTTCAGATAGGAAGAATCATACTCTGTGAATGTCCTTTTCTCACCACTGCCTATAGAGACACCTTAAGCAACTAGCTTTGACTAGATGCTTAGCTCTTAGCCTAAGTTAAAAAACCCTCCACTTTTATTTTCAGACTTCAGATTTAGATATGAATGTTGCATTAATCAAGATACAACTGGTTTAGCACCAGATAGAAAAAGGATAAACAAGCTATGCTAGGTGGTAAGCCTATTCACAAGCATGTGAAAAGCCCCACAGAAGCATATGAATCAATTCTGTTTTAACAGCCGTAACAGCATGCCAAAACTTGAGTTACAAAAACTGATGGAAATTTAGTAATGCCAATGCAATGGTGGTGATTGCCAAGGAAAGGGACACCTTTTTCATACTCCTACAAAAGAGATGGACTAGGAAAAAAGGAACAAAGAAAACAGGTGAATAATTACTAATTTAACTAAAACAAAAATATATTTGTTAACAATATAGTGCCCTGAATATTGGCAAGCACCTCAGAAGATATAATGCATGAAGGTAATTTGTCAGGTGTGCTGAAAAACAAAACAGAGCATCTTTAAGGCAAAAATTTTATGTCATGGGGCACAAACTGAGGAGTCATGTTCCACAGAGAAACACTTCCTCTAAGATTTGTTCTTGCATTTTTCTTCTAAAATTGCACAATTTTCCTTAAGTTTTACAGTTCTAGGATACAAATTTAAACAAAATGATTCAGATGATAATTGGCTGAGTCACAGACTGTTAAATATTTGAGGATATGAAAATGTTTCTTTTCCACAAAGATGATGGTCAATTTAAATACCATTTTCTTAGGTTCTGAAATACAGTTCTATTAACAATCATTTATTGAAAAGCAACAACTTATACTTGATCTTGACCTTTGGTATTATATAGTTCAGGATCTTCTTGGCCATCGTTGGGGTAAGATATATTTACTAAATAAATCCCTTGCAGCTGGAACTTCTCCAACTCTCAGTGATTAGGCTAATTAGGATTGCACTGGATACTATTTATCAAGCCTTTCAGTAAAAGGAGTTTGCCTGATCAGATGACACCAAGCGAAAAATTGTGTGTTGTGAGTCACTAGAATATTTTGCTCTAAAGTACTGTTTTAGGAAATAAAAGTGAAAAAGCAAATCTACCTGTGAATTCACTTCATCAATTTGGGATGTTTCAGGAACACACCAGTAAGATGTCTTTCCCAATGACTTGCTGTTGAGCTTTGTCACTTCAGTGACCCAATGTGGGATTTAAAAAATGCTGTGTAACTATCAACCTCATAATATCCTATAATATGTTTAACTAAAATACGATGTTATCTGTAGTAAAAAGGCCCAAAAGGAAAAAGCCAAGGTCACAGAATGGAAAAGATAAGTCATTTCCAAGTATGACTCAGTGAACAGAAATACCAAAACAAATATTTTTTAAACAGTGAAATTCAAGATAATGACAAAAAAAAAAAAAAAACCCAAACCCAATAAACCCTGGATTTAATTTCATGCTATTTTGTATTGATGAATAATTCTCTGAGTTTCCCTTGTGGAAAAATGATACAACTCTAATAAAATGATTCATAGCACCAAACCATTTTCCTTAGCAAACACCATGTTCATTAGCAGGACTTCTAGAGGAGAATGTTTCTTTGGAAGATTTATTATTGTGAGTTTATGATAAGATGATCTGGATGGCTCAGTGTATGAAACCTTGTCACCCTAGAAGAAGTACTTTGCTCTTCAAGAGGCAGATGCACATTTGGAAGCAGGCAATAGAACTCAGATTTTGAAGCTGCAGAGACGGAGTCTGCACAGCCTCACGTTGACTTGGCAATAGGCAGTAAAATAGCAGTAAGTGTGACCCCTTAACCCCACACCAAGCAATACATGCTGGCATGAGCAGTGGAAAGAGGTCCACTTACTTGTAGAATTGAATGAGGCACTGCAATAGCAAAGCATGTATATGGGGAGGTAAGGGAAAGAAGAAAAGAATGCACTCTGACATGTCTAGTGTGGCTGTTAGAGGTTGGTTTACCAAAAGGAAAAAAATCTTTTCCTATGTACAGTATCAATACCCCAGAAAATAACGAAAGGAAAAGCAATCTTGCTGAGCAAATTGCATATACGGTATAAAGCACATGAACTTAAACGTTTTTGCAGATCAGATTCTCAAGCTACCTCATGAAAATATTTCCTTGAAACAGATGGATTAAAAAATAACAACATAAGCTATAGCTTAAACAGTATCTGTCAGAGCTGCAAAGGTAGTATAATTGACCATCTGAACAGTTACATATACTGGTTCAGTTTAGGTTGCATCATCATCATCATCATCAAAAAAAAAAAAATGTATCAGAAAACCCAGTTGGTGATAAATGTTTTTACATGACCCATGAGGCAAACCAGATGGGCTAATGACTTCAGCAGAGAGCCCATCTCCAAGTTACTGGGTGACACTGAAAGGAAATCTAGCATGGTTCATAGACACCAGCTGCTACCCTCCCCACCCATTCTCTGTCTTGTTTCCCCCCAAAGACTCCATATACAAAGCAGGATTCTCATGGCAGACCATCACCCAACTGCAGGCATCTTAAGCAACATGAGAACATGGGGAGAACAGTGTTGGGGCACAGCTTGCAAGGAAAGCCTTTCTACCAGATCTATTTTGACAGCAGTGTCATAGCACAAACAGAGCAGCCTCCCTTCATCCCAGGAGCCTGCATGGCAGACCATAGACCAGGCTGAGCACCTTGGGCTAGCGCACAATATCTCATAGCCAGAGACTAAAGCTGCACATATTCAAAGCATAGCTCTAGCTGCAGCCCTAAGTACACCTTCCAAGCCTCCAACTTTTTGCAGATGAGATGCTGAGGTGAAGTAGCTGTACAAGGAGTTGTACAGGTTGAAAGAGAAGTGCTTAGAGGCAAAGGCAGTTTTGGAGCATTTGCAACCTGGTGTGAGTACAGCTTGTACAGCAGGGATGAGAAGCAGGGCAGGCAATATAGAGTTAGAGCAGCCGGAAGGTGGGAGGACACGGATTTGGTTGAAGAAGCAGAAATATGTAATGAGGGAGTAAAGACTTACAGTAAGAATAGTGGCAGATCCTATTTCGGATAGCTACAGGGCATCCATCAGGAAGCTGTGGCTCTCGAACACTTTGCAGCATGGCTTCAAGAGCCAGAGAGTTTGGCAACCTTTACTCTGTAGTATCTACTATAAAATTATTCTTTTCTCTCAGTGTCACTTACTCCTGCATTAACCTGTTCTCCCCATGCTCCACCGTGGGACATCCCACACATCCTCCCAACCCCACTGCATTTAGAATAACTTTTGTATACAAACTAGGGAATATACTCCCCAGGAGTTTACGTATCATATCTTTCTGCAATACCAAATAAAATGCAAAACAAAGTGTGCAAATTCAAACTGTAAAAGTGGACTGGCGAAGGAACTGGGTTCCTCAGGTATCCCCGAGACCCTGTGTGCTCATCATTATCTTGGCAGGTGTCAGGGGAGCACTACTCTAAAGCAAAACTGTGAGCTTGTTTGCCTTCACTCTGTGCCCTGCACATGCACCACATGGTCCCAAAATCTACAGACAGCCCTACCATGCAATTTAACGAATTTCAATGGGATTTAGGTGAGTATTGTTCATTAGTCTGTCATCAGTGCCTCATGAATTACTCAGGTGTACCACGTGGTAATAATAAAGCCCTAAATGCCAATGTGTTTAAATGTCTGGTGCTATCTTGATTATTGTCAGTGCGACATCACAGTGGTAACCTTTCAGTATAGTTAAGAGAAACACAGGCTAAACCCTAGTGCTCAGACTTACTTTATGTATCTGAGGGGAGTAATGATTAAAGGCCTTTTGAAGATCACCATCAAAGCTTATTTTGCTATTGATTTATACTGAATATTAATAATTAAACAGCTGGCGTATTTCTCAGCTTCCTCTCATTGAGACCCAATAAAAGGTAATCTATTTATATTCTACTCAAGATCTCTAGTGGTTCTTCACTACCTCAGTATCCAGTAAAAAAAATACTCACTAAGCTTATTATGGAGCAGGACTAATATTTCACTTATATTGGTAGGAAAATGGCTTCTTTAGCTCCCAACAATAGCTGTTGCTGAATCTGTGAAGTGGGAAGGAATCTGCGTAACATGTAAAGAAGCTACCCCATCCTTTAAACCACTTCCTTTAAACAGGAGTTGGACCTGATTCATGAAAAAAATGTGTATGTTCAGTGGGTGGTAACTTTGATGCAGTTCTCTTATGTATATAAGGGTTAGCCAGAGTCTCTGAATAAAAAAGGAAGCCAATCTGCTTTTATTCAGACATAGCACCATGTGGGCTGAATGTGAAAAACAGAAATGGTATATTAAATGCGATTCAGAGAAGAGACTAATTTTCTTGTTAGTACAAATTATGGGAATAGGAGCCCAGCTGAAATGTGTAACACAATGATATGAATCAGTGATGACTGTAAAGGTGGATCTCAGAACAAAACTTGGTTTTCCTATAGCCAAGGATTACAGCGACATATTTGTTTCTACCATACTCATGGAAGAGCTGGAAACACCTGTGAGAGAAGTGACTGATGCCCTGTGATGTTCCAGTCCTTCCCACATTCCTCCTCCCTAACACTGGCACAGCATGTGTAAGATTATCCTTAAAATCTGATCATTCAAGGGTCTGCAATAATTGTGACATTAAAATCAAACCACGCTTGACATCAAAGGTATGTTCCTCCTTCAGCCTGTATGTATGTCCTTGTTTATCCCCATTCTGGGGCAGAATGCCAGGAGACCAACTGCAGTAGAAAATTCACGTATTTTTCCCAGATGAAATTTACATTTGTAACTCACTACACATCTCATAAAAGGAACAACTGCTTAAAGCTGAAAATCAAACCATTGGTTTCTGCCAGATTAAAAAAAAAAAAAAAAGCAGAAGCAGCATTTTAAGTCACATTTAAAGTTCGAAGGGGTTACTACATTTTATTAAAACAGGTCCAATATGAAGCACCTTCATCATTAAAAATCCATTGATGCAAAGGAAAGAATCCTCTTCCAGGGATAAGATTTTAGAAAAGCTTCCTGATCATTATGTAATTGGATTTCTTAAAAAACACCACTGAAAAGGATCCAAAAACCAGGATTTCTGTACATTTTTTTTTTTTTTCCATTTCCAGGAAGAAGTGGAAATGAACAAGACCACCATGAAGTTTATGAAGTGGTCTTCATAAACTGATCAACCCAGTATCACCTAAAACACTGAACTCTCTTACAGAGTTTCTAGCTTTCAAACCCCTTTGCTTGTACCATTTTTAACAAAGTAGTTTGTATGACACAAGCATTTGAAAAAGAACTAGACAGTAAATAATTTTACCGTAATTCAGAAAGGGCAAAACATTTTCAGGAAGCTGATCAACAATTTATGGCTGTACAAGTGGACTGCCTGTATCTCAGGCATGATTTAGACTCTCTGTTATATAACTGACTGATGCATTTGGGTTTAAAACTACAGTTTTCAGTCTATCCTGAACACAAAATTGCCATCCAGTTCTACCCTTTTCTTTCAAGAAGTGATCTTTTGATCATCTTTATTGAAGCAAGAGCCCAAGACATGAAGACACATGCCACTTGATGGGAGCCTGTGATGGACTGCGGCACATAAAAGCATACTCAGGCTAGTAATATTCTAAGCATGATATTCAGCACATGTAATTTGATCTAGCCATGTTAAGACAAGATGTATCACTGCTTTTCCAGTGGCCAGAAAAGGCACCCAGACAGTAGCTCAGACTAGACGCCCAGTTTTCAGACAGCTAAAATGTTCAAATCAAATGGGCAAATTAATATTGTTTGCAACTACTAAGAGCATTGCACTCATTCATACCACACACACTCCACCACAGGCTTTTCAAGACCACTCACTAATCTGAGTATTTACTTGGGGCCTCCAGCCTGCACTGAAATCCATGATGTTCAAAGCTGTCACTTTATCTAATAGATTAATGTCATCTTGCATCTACCTACATCGACACCCACCCCATGTTTGACAGAGGTGTAGCTGTGCCTTTCAGGAGAGTTGTCAGATAGGCAAAACAGTGAAATTAATTTATTGACCCTTGCGTAAAGCTTCTTTTTCAAGGAAATGTGAAATTGCTAGCCTCAGTTTTATTCCTCCTGTGTTTACATTAAAATATATACATTCTTTCAGCACTCTGAACTAGCCAGTGATCCAAAACAAGCTGTATACTTCTTACATAACCACAGTGTAAACGTAGCAAACTAAAAGCTAACTACTACTGAGTTAGAGTGGCCCTATTACATTGAAAATATTTCAGTTTATACCTACCAGCTTCTTAGGCTTATTACTTTACATCAATTTTGCCTAAGGCCATTCAGTGTGCCTTCCGGCCTGTAACAGACTGATTTATTATGTCACACAGGGACCTTTACGGTATTAACGACTCTACTGTCAGTATCTGGAACTCTTGTAAGCAGAATATAGGGGCTAAATAATAACTACAACGTGAAATTTGAGAACGATAAAGCAATACACAGAATTATACTTCCATTTCAAATTCCTCTATGCCATTTTGACAGGCTGAAAATTATGCTGGTTGAAAGCTTTTCTCCAAATCAACGGATATGGGTTATTCAACAAAAAACCACAGGATGCTCTGTTTCATTAATAATCTTTAACTGTTCCCTTAAAAGAACCCTGTTGGCATATGGTATATTTGAAAAATAGGGTCACGGGAGGAGGGAACTTCGTCTCTCCTGAGCCCCATAAATCCCTCTCTCTCCCAAGGTTTAGGCAGTCCAAAGGCAATTATGGCTATTTACATGGAAAGCCAATGCTTATGTATGGTCTGTTGGTTTCTATGGCAGCACAGCTGCCATATATAAAACACATCCCTCCAAGCTCACCAGCATTCCTGTGTCCTCTCAGCCCTTCCCTTAACAGTGAATTTCCCTTGAAAACATGCCAGACTGTGTAAATGAATGCTGACCCCACCATCAGTGGAGCAAACAGTGAGGTGCCAGGGAACACCCTCAGTATGAATGGCCGGCGGTTACTGCTCCTGCCTCCTGCCCTCTCTCCTGTCTCTCACCGGCATCCTTCACTGGGACTGCCGAGGGCCTGCCAGGCAAGCAGTGGGAAGGGAAAACCATGCCAAAGAATACACTTTCCTTTTACGTCCCGCAGCCTTCCCCTCCTCCTGCAAGTGAACTGAAAAATCCATCACCCAGAAAATTAAGATGGAAAAGACTGAAATCACTGCTGCCTTCACTGTTGCTAAGATTATACGATAGAAACATTTCCTAGATAATGGGCTTTGTCAGCATCAAGTTGAAAAAAATGCCTACTGTGTGATAATATTAAGAAACCAACTATCCCTCTAAACAGGAAGTGTCTGACGTTATTTTTCAGTTAATTCAATGCCTGGAGCAAAGCCATATATTATCGTTAACTATATAGATAACTGGAATGCTTATAGAGAGTTTACTTAAATTTTACATTACAATTAAAGTGCTTTACACAGACACCTGTTTAATCTTCTCAATGCTCTTTTACTCCATTCCTAGGAAGGATTATAAAATTTGCATATTACTACTGGAACACCTAATTGAAGCCAATAAAAGAGAATATACTCTCCAGGGTATCAGAAAGTGTCCTGTATGTTTAGTAAAAATTAAATGTATTAATGTATAAAAACACATTACTTCAGTTAAAAGTCCAATGGGAAGGGTAATTTTATAGACTGAAAAAGAATAAAACAAGAATACTCCTCACCAAAAAAAAAATTAAAAACTCTTTATGCAAGTTAAGTATCACATCATTATGTGACAGTTTTCCCTTCTGATGCTGAGAGAGCCTTGGATTGGCAGGAGACTTGGAAGTTTTGATTAACAACCTACTGGAGCTCTTGGCAATGTGCCTGGGTGTTTCAGATTACTGCTGCTATAGAAACTCCCCTGGGTGACTGCACTGCTTTTTTTTTTTTTTTTCTTTTTCTCACATTTCCAAAACGTTGGTCTTCTTTTTTTTTTTTTTTTTGGTCCTCTTGCAGTTTGCTCCACTTAGTAGCAACTGCTGCACTACTGTTCTACCTTCGCTTAGTGAATAGCACAGCTACACAAACAGCTATCATTACAGATAACAGGAGTCATAAAAGAGTTTGCCATATGCCTTGTCAGCTGGCCAAACTGATGACATGATTCTTTTAAAGCAGTCTGCGTAGTTCATAGGAGGTATATACATTTCAGGAAGCGGCAATACATTAGCATTTCTCTGAATGTAATACTAGTTAAAATACTTTTAAGGACTGATTATAGATCACCTTAATATTAGCTTCATTTTAAATTAATACTTAAAAATTGTAATTCCAACTTATCCAAGGGAGAATGAAGTACTGACTACAAAATCACACAGAAAAGAATGTATTTTTGCATGACATTCCCTCTGTTCAGTTCACTTTTTAATTCTCTTTCTTTCTCCCTCTCTCAGGATAATCCAAATTATACTAATGTGGTGAATGGGCCATCTCTTCCTCCAGCACCACTGGCAGACTTTAGTGGGAGCTGGAGCAGGACCACAACCACTTTCTGTTGTTATTGAATGGAAAAGAGTACAAAATGTGAAGCAGCGTAGAGTGCAGTTCCTGACTGCTGCCCTGAGCACCTGACCAGGCTGCATCACACAGTTCATGCCAGTTACACCAAAAGCCTCTTCAGGCCACCATCAGTGAAGTGACTGCATCTTCTGCACAAACCAGTCCACCCACGTACACTGCTGCAATTATGGTTCCAAGAAACTTGGGGTTTAGCAAGCGTGGACATAGACATGGTGCTGAGTCCAGTCAGTGGGCACTGCACAACATATGCATGTGGGTTCCTGCACTTGCCCCCACCGTGAGTAGGGTCAGCCACTGCTAGCTAATCCCTGCCATCCGTCCCTGGTGCCCTGCCTGCCAGGGACTGCTTGCAAAGGGAACAGGCTGCAAGTGGGATAAGCTGGTTCAGCAGTGATGGCGAATTTCTTGGCATCCTACCTGCACACATACGGACAAATTCTGATCCGATGGGGCACAGCAGGGCCATACGGCTCCTGCCTCAATGGATCACTGGACAAGCTGCCTTCATCACAATAGTTCATGCAGCTCAAACCTTGCTCCAAGGGCTCCCATGAAAAGAGAGATACTGGGAGACTTCTACAGGAGGAATTGTCCTCAACTGAGCTCAGGAGAGACATCAAGTGCCCTCCTGAAAGGAGACGCCCAAACACAGTTCAAAAACTGTATGTTCAGATGACTGACATGTGGCAATAGAGAAGACATCTAAGTCAGATAAGTCACACCGGTACATTGCAATCCTTGCTTGGGAGATTCTTTTGTTAGCTGGACAGCTGCCCAGTCTGTATGGGCTCAAAGCTGGTGAACCACTGAGCTTTCAAGAAGGTTCAAGAAAGCAGCCTCCAGAAGGTAAATTAACATCTCGCAGATGGGTTCAACGCAATTGAGTGATTTGAAATAAAGCTACACAAAATGTACTTTTTGCATTCTTCTTTCAAAGTAATGCCATCAGACACTTGATTACACTGGGTCTCACCTGTTTGGAAGACTGGTAGCCTTTTATCTTGTCCTCCAGAACTTAAAATCACTACACACAAAAAACATTTCTAGAATCACAGTTCTGAAAAGAGCCTTCTAACTATTGCTACAGCCTTTCATATCCATTTCATATCTGCTGGAGCTTGCTGAGAGCCTGAAGCAGAAACCGAGACACAGATAAATGTAAATCATCTCTACTAAGTATTTACAGACACTATCCAAGTTAAACCCAAGCCAGAATAATTCAGAAATTGATTTTGTTATCTACTTCATTGATCAAAGATTACAAAGAAATAGGGCATTGGATCATTAAGGTCCTTATCAGTTGCTAGAGATATTATGAGAAAGATTTACTGTTATGATTGCAAAGCTGACAAACATACAAATACTCAAAACTCATCTTAAAATGAGAAACTATAGAAATATCTCCAAGTAAGTTAAGGTAAGAGCCAGAGCATTTCAGTAAAAAAAAAACCAACATCAAAACCAACCCACAAACATTCATACAATTCTAACTAAGGAGATACCTCGTATTCTACACAGTCCCACAGGAGATTCAATTTATCTCCCTCTTGTCCTTTCACTAGTATGCACAAAAACATGTGAGTTAGTGGCAATCTCCAGAGCTCATCTGGTCTGAGCACCCATCTCAAACCAAGTCCAGCCAAGTTCCGCAAACCTCCAAGGACAGAGATCCCATAGCCTCTCAAGACATTTGCTCTAGTGATTCTACCCCTGGTAATTTCCCTCCACCCCTATTAGTCAGAATTTCCTGTTTCATTTTGTCTGTGGCTTCTGGTCCTTTCACTACACACCTCTGAGGAGGGTCTGGCCCTGTTTCCTCTGTATGCCCCAGGTACCTGAAGTGAGCAATGACTTCCTATCAGCCATCTCTTTTTAATGCTGAGCAAACCCAGTTCTCTCAGCATCACCTTGAACAACCTCTGCTGTACTCCAGTCCCATGACCATCTTGGCAGTTCTCTGCTGGACTCAACTCAGCATGACAATGTATTTCTCTTACTGGGGAACCCCCAACTGATCATAGTTCTGATGTGGTCTCACGAGTGCCAAACAGAGGGGAAAGACCTGCTGGTTATGCTTGCTAACACTACCTGGGACATGACTGCCTGTCTTTGCTGCAAGGGCACATTGCAGACTCATGCCCAACTTGTTGTCCATGAATGCCTCCAATAGCTGTAAAGCTGCTTTTTAGTCAGCTGGCCTCCCACTATGTGCTGTTGCATAGGGTTATCCCAGCCCAGACACAAGACTCTGCATTTACTTCTGCAGCAAAACAATGGGCAGCATTTACAGTCTTTGAGTGGAGTTTGGGTTATTTCAGCCTTCTCCAGGCCACTCAGCTGATATAAATATGTATCTTTATATATATTTTATATTAGTATCTCTTATATAAATATAAGATGATAGAAGGAATATCATTACGTGTTGCCATCTATTCTTTTACAGCAGAGGGAGAGAAAAATGGCCAGAAGAAACTACGAACTTTTACTGCAATCACTAATACATAATTTAGAAGAAATGGTCCAAGTTGCAAACATATATTATAAAACAAATCTATAAAATTAAAGTAAAATAATATAAAGAAATATTATGCATCACTACTAAAATATCCCACTGTGTTGTATTTATGGTTCAAACCTTAAAAAAGGCAGCCTATGTAATACCTAGCAGCAGCAGCAGGAATATATTGAATTTTTAAAATGTTCAGGAGGAAAACATTTAAATTTATTTTCATGAGGAAAAAAGCAATAGACATTAAGAGTGGATTCAGAGCACTTTTAAAGTCTCATATTTTCTACTTTTCTCCCTTCACATTTCCAGTGTCAAAATAGTATCATATCACAGCTCACTTCTGAATCAGAAAAAAAAAGGGAGAATCCATCTCAGGACTCATAACATTCTTTCCATTGTGGCTGAGGTTTATCATTTGCACAAATGTGAAGAAAATGCAAAATATAAGCATATCAGGGCCTAAACATGCCATTATCCCACAGCATGCACAACACCCAATAATACGATGATCAAGGAAAGAAGATTCAACAAATAAGAATCTCCTGCTGCACCACCATTTTTCATTGCAAAGAATCAGTCTTTCCTGATGCTTGAACCACCTAGACTAGAAATATTTATGTGAGACCAGAAGTTAAAAAAGAAATGGGGAGAGATAACATGATAGTGAATTACTAGAAACAGTAATAGTCCACTATTCAGGAGCTATTTCAGGAAATTTATGAGACCACTGACCATAAGATTTTAACATCTCCAGAAGAGAACTAGAGATGGTGTCTTCCCCTTTCTCTCCCACGTTATTTTCATTAATCATTTCAAATGATGTCGCATAGCAGTGGTGTCTCTGTTCCTCATTTACAGAGTCACCATACACCATGAAACACTATTTCCACATACTCTTGACAAAATGCTGATTCCCTGCTCCTCCTTGCAAGGGAACTGTGTCTACAGAATAGCAATTTACCTCTCCATTTTTCTCTTCCCTTTTCCTTCTTTTTCCTTCCACCCTCCAATCTGGTTATTTTTGGACTGCCAGTTGGGATTATTGCTCTTTTTCCCTGCTAAAATAAAAACAAACAACAGTTATACTTCAGATTCTGGGCTTAAGCATGAGATCTGTCTCCAACATTAAACAGTCACATTTTCTTGCCTGAGGTGCAATGCTATCTCCTATGACACTGACTAAAGCAAGCCTTGAAACTAAAGGCAAATTCTGCTTCTAGATTCATACATGCATTTTTCTGACTTCTCTGGTAACTACCTATCTGCAATCCTGAGCTGAATTATGCCCTGAGTATTCTGCACTGGCTGACATTTGCCTTGTCTTAGACTATGAAAAATTAGCCTTTCCGAGCTGGACTACAAAGACAATTTAGAACGCACACAGCTAAATTAGAATATTTATAACCTAAAGCACTCTTTTTGTTTGATACATCATCTTCATTTCAGACCACCTTTTATTACATTGTGTTTTCTTCTAAGCATCTTGAAGCTTACTACTTGTAGATAGTACATTTGTAAGGAATTTGGCATCTACAAGATGGTATACAATGTAATACTATCAATTTCTCTCCCCTAAATGAAGGTCTGAAACATGATGCTTTTCCAGGAAGCAAAGACAAAGATTTTGCCCACTTCAGTCTCATAATATCATGCATGAAGTCCCAGCTGAAATCAGTCTCAAGGATTTTTAATGTGTACAATATCAGACATTCCCCAAATTAACCCAAAACATCACCAAGTGTTATTCAAATGCTTGTTTCCCCTTATTATTTCTGCATTAAAATATTTTCAGCTTTAAGAACTTTCCACTACCTGAAAAAATTTCATTATATTTTGTAAAATTCAGTACGACAAACAGCTGACAGGAACTGAGAGGAGAAGAGATTAAGCATTTCAGTGAAAGCCATTGCTTTCCCCATCTCGACAATAGGGAAATGTGTGTACACCCCAGTTTTCCTACTTTTCCATATGCTGGTTATAAAGGGATAAATTGGATGGAGTTCAACATTGTTCAAGATGCAAATTGGGGATGTTGGCTTCCCTTGTGCAAGGCAAAGCCACACTGTCCTTCAAGAACTGTTATGGGCTACTACCTGACAAAAATACTTTTTATTTTCAGGGTAGTAGGCGAAATGAAAGCAACATACAATAGCTTTTCAACAGCATGAAGCTCAAGGGAACTACATGAATGAGAACTTCTTAAGAAGAAGGTGGAAAAGACAAACATGCTGACACACTGAGAGAGCAACAGAAAAGCTAAAAAACCTTCATGAAGTACAGGAATGACCCCTCACTTTTCTGAAAGAAATTGTGATAATAAAGCATCTGACTCAGCAACTTAGAAAAGACAACCTCTTTCAAGGAGTCCAAAAAATGATGCAAAAAAATTATCCAGTCACAGCAGGGTCTCTTCACAGTCCAGACGTGAGGACTTTCTGATAGAACATAACAACAAAGCAAGTGTTTCAATGCAGAGATGCTTTAGACTGCCAGCTGTTAACCTGAAAAATATCTATGGTGTTACTGGAAACATCTTTTAAACTACCATTATCATCTAATGTAAATGAATAGCAGGATGTGACTATACTGTTTGACAGAGTTCTGGAAAATTAAATGCCATTATATGTACAGAGCTGTTAGTAAGCACTGAGTAAGCATATCAATTAGGAAGGAATTGTCACTATTTTAATGACTTTGAGCACCAGATTTAATGCAATCACCCTTAGGAATACACATAATTCCTTTTCACAGGCATTTTGAAGGCCCTGCCAGGCACTATCATATCCTCTTAGAAGTAACATAACCTTTCCCAATGTGTATGCAGCATATTAGCAACTACGGTCTGACATATATTGCTACATAAATGAATGTTTGCAGATTTTGACATGTTCTAAAACCTTCTGCATATTCATTATATTTATTCCTAGCATGCGAATACTAACCATTTACCTAGTGACACTTCCTCCTCTCCCTTGATGGCAGTTACGTTACAGTGAAGTCTGCAGCCATATTACTCTGAAGAATTCAGCACAACTGAATAGCTAAGGACCTGGTATAGTATTCCAGCTTAGTGTAAATGAAAATGTCAACTCTGTGTTCTCCAGCTGTGCTTTCAGTTCAGGTCAGTTAAATGAAAGGACACACAGTCTTTATTGTATTTAAAGTTTATGAAGAGTTTGCATCTTCATGTGAACTAACACAAGAATTTTCATTCATATGTTTAAAAGACTGGTATCCACATTTGGATATCCTCAACATGTCTTAAGCTCACCAAAAATTATCCCTTTCAACTGAACCACTGCTATCAGAAAATGAAGTTGCTATTTATAACTAGAACTGAAGGTGTCTGTATCAGATAATGGGGCAGTTACCTTAGCTACAGATCCACATCGCACTGCACTGTACGTGCCATGGCTGAAGTCCCTGGTAGCAGGATGGCTGTCTTGGTAGGACTTGTTAGTTCAGGCACCAAATTGTAATAAAGAAGACATGTCTCACCAGTTCTGTATCCAGTCATGACAGTGTAAGCATCTGCTCAGCCAGTGTTTGTAACTCTACTCAAGAAAGTTTCATCAGTTAGTGTCTCTTTTTTCTCCTACTTTCTTAGAGATAATCAAAAAAGAGAACTGATTTAGCATCAGATACTAAGGTATTTTTTTGGTAGAGAATAGCCAGACAAAGATCTTTGAACAGTTGCCAACTAGTTCCTCAAGCAGTCACCTACAACATGCAAGTGAGCTGGCAATATTGTGAACAAAAAAGCAATGTATATATCCATCACTGCTACACTGCAATAAAGTGCCCAAATTTAGAGATCAGAAATAAATCAAAAACAAACATGGAGTTTACTGAGACTAATAAATTATTAGAACCCTCTGTGATGGTTTTGGCTTGAATAGAGTTAATTTTCTTCATAGTAGCTAGTATGGGGATTTGTGCTGACAACAGTGTGGATAATACAGAGATGTTTTCATTACTGCTGAGCAGTGTCTATATAGAGTCAAGGCTTTTTCTGCTTCTCACCCCACCCCACCAGTGAGGAGGCTGGGGGTGCACAAGAGAGGGGACACAGCAGGGACAGCTGACTCCAACAGTCCAAAGGGATATCCCAGACCATATGATGTGCTGCTCAACATACAAAGGTGAGGGAAGAAGAAGGAAGGGAGGGACATTTGGAGTGATGGTGTTTGTCTCCCCATGCAACTATTACATGTGATGGAGCCCTGTTTCCCTGGAGATGGCTGAACACCTGCCTGCCCATGGAAAGTGTTGAATGAATTCCTTATTTTGCTTTGCTTGCATGACCAGCTTTTGCTTTACCTATTAAACTGTCTTTATCTCAGCCCACAAGTTTTCTCACTTTTACTCTTCTGATTCTCTCCCCCATCTCACCAGGGGGGTGTGAGCAAGTGGCTGGGTGGAGCTTAGTTGCTGTCTGGGGTTAAACCATGACACTCTCCAAAATAACTTCAGAGAGTTTAGTAAAACAAGGTCTGAAAAGGTATGAGACACCATACTGTTGCTTCTGTAAGCTTACTGTGCCCTCTGTTGATCATTATAATACTCCTTACAACTACACGATGACACAGGTTTTCCCAGTGACCCTGTCTTGTCCAGGACAGTCTGAAGCTGCCTAACCAATGAAACATAAGTGCACAGGCAAAAAGCATGATGTCTACAGTGTTCTTTCTTTATTTTATGCTGATTGTGAAAGAATGCAGTGAACAGGACAAGAGATTACAGAAAGGAGTGTTCAATAGTTAAAACTGCCAAAGACTCCCTCCAGAATCCTGCATTCTTTGTAACTACAGAATTCCTATGTGATATCAAATTACAGCAAATAAAATAAATCAAACTTTACATAGGTGGTCATTACATTAGTGTTTCTCATCTCAAGAATGTGCTGAACAAGTCTTCTGATATAATTTGTCAAAATGCTTAGGACTGAGGACACCATGAAACCAATGGCAGCATTGCTTTGACTATGAAATGCTGAATAATTTAGAATATAATGGAACTAACGATCATTTACACAAGCACCCCAGTACTGCTACAGACATACAAACACAACTGGAATATCATTTTTATGCCTCAGATCCATAGGCCTAAATACCATGTTCGCTTATCTGCATTGATATGGCCATATGTAATACTATTTCTTTTTTTTTCCTGAAAGTACTTTGGAAGAGAAAGAGGGATCTGAACCACTTTCTAAAGTGTATTCCCATACCTGTTGAGTTTCTCTCAGGAATTAAAAGAGGTGAGAATTTTACTTCCTGATACCACACCATCAGGCATACTATCTTCTCCTGGGCGGCTAGAAAATAATCAAGATTAAAGCACATTACTTTCTAAAAGCATTTATAGAATTTTTATTGTTACCTAATGGTGTCTGTTAGTTTTCCTAACAAGTCAAAGCATCAACACCAAACTTTGGTTTAGTTTCTTTCATGTTCAGTTAGGGTGGCCCTCTTTGTTCAGGTTTAACAACTACTACAAATGCAAGAGTCCTTATTCACCTTACCCCTACAAACTGGTTGTAGTCCAGACACAAACCGTGATGACTGATATGCTGTAGAAGACTCCATTAATACAATAAAAAACCTGCCTGAAAATCTCCATTGTTCTTCTCAAATATCTGCCTAGTGGAAGCACAGAGCAGACTACTACCAGGTTACTATAATGTTAGCAGATTACTAGCATTCTGACATTTAAAGTTTTGTGAAAATGTTTCAAAATTTACCTGCATACAGAGACATTCTGTATGCTGTTGAAGATGTACTTCTTTGCTGTCATCCTAATGTTCCCTTTTGGATCTGTCTGTGTTGCAAAACATCCTTCCACTGACGTCTTGCATACATGTCTTACCTTTAGCTGGAAGTTCACGTATTTTGCAGCTTGGTGTTTTGCTTCATCTTCCACAGCTCCCAGTTGTGAATTTTATGCTTACCCTTTAGGGCATATTTGCTCTAACTGCTTTTTCATGAACATCTCTCTGGGACTGTCTTCTGTCTCATGCTGTCACCTTGCAGACATTTATTTGCAGTTACATGCATCTTCAACTTTGTTACAGTATCTGCTGACTCTAAATTACTCTGTGCTGATCATAAAATGGTGCTTCTATGGCCAGTGTCTGTTCCTGTCTCCTATTAGTTTTTAACAGCCAGATGTCAATTCATATCCTTCCACAATACCTCAAACAAAATCTTCCTTTTTCCATATAATTCTCGCCCTTTCAGATATATTGTGTTTTTTTTGGTTTTTTTTTTTTTTTTCCCTAGGAACATGCGCTAGTGTTTCTCTCACTTTGCTGAGCAGACATTTTTCATGTAGTTAGTAAGCTCTTTTCTCTAGAAATTCCCATTTAGCCTTTCGCATGACTGCAAAACCAGAAACTCTACCATCATTCCAAAGCAAGAACATACAAGATAATGGAAACACTGTCTCAAAAGCCTTGTACACTGCTACTGTGCATGTAAGAATAAAAAGTTCGTTGATGCACCATCAATTTTGGAAAAAACTTACGCTTTCACAAAATGGTTCCTCAAGCAATAGTTTATTGAACTAGACCCCCCCGAAAGACTGAAGTGCCAATACTCACATCAACTACATTCCCCAAGTACAATTACTATGAATATATTGAAAAGGACTTTGAAATAGGGCAGCAGAGATCTGAACATACAAAATGTATCTGATAAAAAGCAGAGGACTAAAATATCCACTTCTGTAATTAAGTGTTTTAAACCAAAACTTGTACAGGATTTGGAATATATGCCATACTATTATGGTGGCCAAACCACAGTTCTTCATTCTCCATCTGACTACCACCACAATGAAATGTTTTTATCAAGAAAATTACTGATGAAATATATTAAGTTCAACCATATGCTTCTGAGAACTAATAACTAACTTCTAATTTTTAAAAGTGCCCATTCACATTTCACATTTAAATAGGAACTTGCACACAGACAATGACCACATTTTCAGTGCAGCTTGTATGGGTACATGCAGATTTCAAAAGATCAGAAGTATTTGCACAGTCTCCTCCCAGTACCAAGAGGTTTAAGGACAAACTGACCCTAATTCCATCTAAATAATGCTAAACACATATTAAAAAAAATCTTAATTTGGAAACTTGAAGAGCTTACAAAATCACGACTACAACCCTCATAGTGAAAATCAACATATTATTCCCATCTGTAGTTGATAGCTTGGTTTTAAGAAGTGTGTAAGAGTGTCTTCTGTAAAACCATCTCTGCATTCGGTTGGCAGTTTGATCAATGTGTATTCCAAACTACATTATGTCACTTTAACCTAGAGAGAAATACCAGCCCTTTAGACACAGAATTCAAGCACACTGCTGTCCTAATACTGTGATTAATGCTGTGAGCTATACCCTGCCTAGCCTTCCTAATCTCTGGGTTTTCTAATTTCTAGCAGAGATGGATAGGCTATCAGTAGGGAATTATGAGGATTACTAGCTGTTTATCTCTCCTTTGCAGAGACACTTTGCTGCTTATGGAATTACCATAAACCCTCCAGCTACAGTGTCACTTCTATACTTATCCAGAAGTCTAGCTACCTATTGAGCGCAAAAAGTTTTGGTAGCCAAAATATTAAAAAAACATTGGAGTCAATGTATGTATTTTTTTCTGTAAATGATTTGAACATACTGTCAAGACCTGTCATGTTACTTCAGTGCTAATTTGTCTGCAAGTTATCTTGCGTTCCCTTGAAATCCAGTGCTGTGATCTTGTCTATACTAATTAGAGTTCAGCACTAAGGCTTGGAGGTTGCCCTCAAGCATCACCACAGGTGAAACCATTAAACATGCATGCCAAGCCATTTCTGCACTCACAGCAAGTTACGTAACCCATTTCAAAAGACTGTCTTATGTCCACCAGGAATATTATCAACTCTCCCACTATCTGACAATTAAGGGTTTCCTCAGTACTTCTACAGAAAATGCTTATGCTATGGAGCACAAGTTTCATTCTGGGGTGAAACTAATCATAGAGTTCAAGGGGAAGCAGGTATGTTATTTGGTTAAGTTTCCTGAAGAAGTAAGAAAGAAAGGGATCCTATAACATTTATTATTTAACTGACTTAAAAATCTGAATCTGTACAGAACAACTTGGCTCATTTCAAAAGAAATTTAAGAATGAGAACCATCGGTAAGATAAGTGTTAGCCCTTGTACAGCATATTTTTAATAATTACAAGTGTCCTCCAACAACACCTTTTAAAGATAGACTGCATTTATAGCCAGGGTATTTATAGTCCGGGCATCTCTGTAACCACAATTTAATTAAGTGACCATCTGAGCACTAACATTCAGCTAATTTATACATATACTGCTATATACAAATTTTAGCCTACCTTATGTGCGTTCTTACCCCTCATCATTTGCCACTGAGCTAAAACTTTGTCTTTACTACTTAACCAGCCTGCTAAATAGGAGACATTAAGAACAGTTAATTTAAAAGTTCTGAGTCTCTAATTCTATGCATCAGAATAAGTGCATGTGTATTTATAAACATAATAAAAAGATGTACAACAGAAAGATACTTTCACACTCAGTCACAACATACTGTCTTTGATTGTCATTGCGCAGTCATTTCTATCTGTCTATGCTTACTTTATAGTCAAGGACTGTAACAAAAGAAGATGGTTTAAAACATAATCATGGGTTAAAACAAGAACTCTTTTATTCTCTAAATTTTCTTCATTCACTTGTTTCTTGTACCCAGCCACATCTTTTGAAATACTTGATTTTTTAAGACTTAAAAAACCCCAAACAACCAAAATCAGTTTCATGCCTGAATCTCTCACGTTATAAAATGTCTCAGCATATAAAACACACAGGTGCAGTCATCCAGGTCTTTCCTTCGAGGTATCACGTGTTTTAGTAAGAAATGAAAATACAATTACCAAAGGGGAGAAACCTTGCCTAGGAACCAGTCTGCTAGCCCAGTCTCAGCTCACATTTGTGCAAGCCTGTCATGCCAACTTCCGTGGTTTTATCTCATCATTTAATCTCTGGTCAGCTTCTCAGTGAGTAAAAACCAGCAGAGACTCAGTCCTGCTTTCTCAGGTTTTTAGTACTTCCTCAGCCATCTTCTACAGCACAGGACCTCAATTGCCTGCTAGGACCATCTAGGTCTGTCTTAATTAATTAATTCCCTATCATTACAGTGGCTTTGAACACTGAACATACTAATCACTCCTCTTCTCTGAACCCCAAGTTTAGTGTCTGAGGGATGGAAATGATTTTGTCTGAATAAAGTAATTTGCCTGAAGAGAAGGGTATGTACATAAAATTTAACAACATACAGAGACAGAAGATCATACTAATCACCCAATCCAGTCTCACACCCTTTGAAAGCCTGCTAACAAAAGGGGTACCATGAGTGAGCCTACCTGTTTCTTTAGGCCATGTAAAGTCTATGCCTTAGTGTGCTGTCATATCCTATTAGCAGAATGAAATCACCTTATTTTCTTCCATCCTGGGTTTGTTTGCTTTTCTGGCAGGGCATGCTAAAAACATACCAGGTTGATGGATTTGTCAAAGCAGATTTGGCTAGATACAGAAAGGCAGAATTGGGAACGTTTCCAACAGGTTCTTGAAATCTAATAGCACATTTACATAAGATGTGAGTCTTTTAACTTTAAAAATGGATCATCTAAATAAGTATGTGTTAATGGATGATACATGGATAAGTCATGTTATCAATACAACTCACATGTTTCTCAAGTGTCCATGACCCCAGTCCCACTAAAACTCTTCTTGTCAGTTCTGATGTACAAATCCCAACACTTACTGCTCATATTCCCCTGCTGACTGCTCCACACCAGACTGTATGCCAGGGACTAGCAAGGGAAAACAGCATTGCTTCAAAAATTGGCAAACAAGCCACAATTCCTTTGTGCACAAGCAGGATAGAAATTTGCTGCTGACAGCTGCAGCAAAACAGTCTCTAGCTTCCCTAGCTCTGCTGCACTGGTGAGTACATGGGCAAGTGTGAAGTCACTCACATCCCTTCCAGATCACCTTTCTGCTGTGGATGAGTAAGTGAGCACTGATGCTGAATGCTTGTGTACAAGGACTTAATGAGTGGACAGTGAGGAGACAGGTTGTAAACCTGGTTTACTCCAGTTTATGTCCACATTATTTGCTTGGTTTTGCTTTTATTAGCTTTCCCCTACATATTCTTCCAATTTCAAATGGTGGGGGTTTCTTATCTCTTCTTAAATGAAAAAATATGTTAAATTCCACAGACATTTAAGAAATATGAATTCAAAAAATATAATATGAATACTAAATCATATTCCAGTGAAACACCCTATGGATTATATTTCATTTTAGAAGAAATATAAGGTATGTTTTCCATAACTGCACTGGGAGTCAGGGTGAATATTACCCCAGTACTTTTCACCTGTTTTATTCACACGTGGAATGGTAACACAGATCGAGTGTTTACTGCAGTTGGGTGTGTCGGTATTCTTCGCATTTTATGTAGCTTCCTTTCTGTCTGTGAAAACTTGGCACCCTTCTTGCTAGGGTATGTCTGTAAGGAGTAAATTCTAGTTACAGACAGACAAATGAACACCAGGAGGCCTATGAGCTACCTAATTGATTTCTTCATATCATTCTGTGTTTAGGACATGAGAGTTAAGCTCTGCTGATGGACAGTCCTGCTACCAACCTGTGTATCAGTCAATACAAACTTTCTTTATTTTGGTGTTGTTTTATGGAATCCTTTGAAACAAAATGAAGAGAGATAAACTCGCACTCCCAATCAGGCAGAACAGTTCCTGCTTCCACGTACAACACAAATATACAATCTCTGACAGTGTTAAGAAGGCTTATGCAGTTTAAGGGGATGTAGTACGCTGCTAACCTACAACAGTGGAACTCCCTTTAAATCAGAAGAGTTTAAAACCTACTTCAAATAAGAAGACAGTCTGTGACATTTTTAAAAGGGTAAAATATCTCCCTTAGAAAGTGATAGAAATTACTTATTTTGCTGCCTTAGTGAATTAAAGAATATTAGAAAATATTTCATTTTTACACTTTTGTATCTGATAATTTCTACTGTTATCACTACTGCTTTAAATAAAAGTAGATTACTTCGAGTTCATGCTCTTCATCCAAGCTCAAGTTTTCTGTTTAGTAATTAAGAATTATTATTCTGTCTTCACTGTAATCAACTAGTGATTGCAAAGTAATTCCCCTTGTATTTTCAAAACCCTATAAAAGCAAAACAAGTATCCTTGAAAAAGAAAAATCAAGAACTAGATGTGACTGGGTAACAAAGTAGAGACCCTGTTCTGGCAGGAATACAAGTGCCTATGGTTCTCTAATAAGTTTACAAGCTCTATTTCATTATGAAAAATTACTGCCATTACTATTTTTTTCTCATTATTTGCACAAGATTGGAAATGAGGCTCTGTCAATATGAAAGGAATTCAGAGACACCTTCCCATTATCCTGCTAGCCTATGTCAAAACACTGTCCATTTTATTTATTACTTTACCAAGCTGGGCTTCTCAAAACAAGCAAGATGATAGAATTACATCCAAGCAGTTGCCAAAATGACTATAAATACTACTGTGAGCTAGTGCTTCTCATAAAACAGAGACATAAAACAGATTTCCTTTGACATGAGCTACAAAAATCCCTCCTTGGCTCAGATGCTAGCCACTGCTTGAAAAACATCACCTGGCTCTGAAGATAAATTTCATGCACTGATTCTTCCCAGCTGAGGCCACCATGTAGCTGTTCTTACCTTTGGATTACCAACAAATGTTGGCAGTGATGATGTCTTTCTAGAAATATCTGCATTCTGATAAAACACACTCAGACACATTTTATTCATGACTTACTTCCTTCAACTCCTTTTCCTTCCCTCTCCCAACACCCACCGTCACTCCTCCTCCTTACGCCTACCCCCTTAACTCCCTTAGTTAAAAGTTTATAGACAGAAAACAGGCAAAGTAAAGTTTTATACTTAAAATGAAAGATCCACTGGTGTACTGATATAGAGTATCACAGACTCATGATAGAAAGGAGGGGAGTTACATTTCCTACTCACAGACCTTCAGACCTTCCAGATGAAAGTTAAAGACTGAAAATGTAAATCCAAAAGACAATTCTGTCTAGCAAAGAGTGAAATGGTGACTAAGGAACAAAATATTGTAAAAAATAAGCCATTGCTTGCTGGAAGATATTCAGGACAGTCAAGTTAAATGAGGTATAAACTGTAATCAAAATCACAACCATCAAGCTGGAAAGACTGGCAAAGAAAATGAAGACAGGAGTGCTCTTCTGGGGTGAGAATAATGCACACTGAATATAGCGCCAGTGAGAAGACTAAAACCTATCTAATGCAGATTATATAATGCTTTATAGTCAATCATAATAGACAGCTTTCTTAAAGTTGGAAGCATTAGTGTTCAGTGGCGTGCTCAGCTGATGCAGAAGAGCAATCCCTTTTTTCCTCATAGGAGGTGCTCTGTGGAACCTGCAGTGCTCCCGGTGCCATTTGGAAACAGCTGAGTAAGCGACCTGACAGAAAATGGAAAAGGCACCTGCAAGAGTAAGTCTAGAGTGCTTTTATTTTATTTGAGCTCTCAGCTATGCTTGATATCACTCACCAAGGTAATAAAGGTGGAAAAGGTTAAACAAACACATTCTCCCAAGCTGTGGTGTAGCTTTATCCTCCTGTTAAATCAAGATTTTTGTGCTATAACAAAGCTGATTCCCTTACAGTAGAATTTTGCCTCCAGAACTATTTCTATCAATGAAAAAATAATCCATGGACTACACTTGGAATGATAAATTACCAGATTTTTACTTGTGATACTTGCAATCAAGGATGAATGGCACCTACCAAGAACATCAGCTACTGATGAAGCTCGTGTTGACTTCATACTCAGCACTTAGAAATCATCCACCATGAAATCATCTCTCTTTTGCTAAGGCCAGAGAATTCATAAAATAAGAGAAATGGCTGTCAAAGTTATTTTCTTCTATTCGCAAAAACCTGCTCAAATTTTATTCTTTCATGTATATAGACTACACTAACAAAAGGCATCCTAAATTTTTATTTCATCTTCCCATAAAACCTGATTAAAAGCAATAGTATAAATTACGCAAATGACACATCGTAAGAGAGGATGCATGTACCACAGGGGCATGCAGTGGGTTCTCTGATATTCGTGTTTTTGCGTAATTTGATTTATTCATTAGCAGATAAATAGGAAGTTAATACTCAGAAGACATTTGCTCAGTGGCCTAGGCTGTTCTGGTTTATTAATGGAGAAAAGTATTTCAGAACTCCTCCTCTTACATAACAGCCTACAGACAGTGCCTTCTTGGGACCACTGAGGCTGCTCTATGCCACGCTAGCAGCAAAACCCCCTTGAATTCAATTATCCAATAGTTAGGAATTACTCTGGCCAGAGGAAAAAAAAACCCAAACAACAAAACCCAACATGAAACAGGGACAAAGAAATGGCCCCTGTTCTCTCTCCTGTGTTCTTGGGGCTGGAGAATCACTTCTGGGAACTTGTATATTTTGCCAAATGACCACGTACCCACAGGCAGAGTGCAGAGAAGTCCTTGTGCTCCTCTAAGGTTCCTCATGGGATTTGGCTGAGGTTTGGCAGCTCAGAGTCACAAATTCACTAAATTAGCTCCTATTTGTCATCACACTGTCCACTCAAAAATTTAATGGTTAAAAAAAGTCTTATCTGGAAGGTTCTCTCTATATATTATACACTCTTCTAATTTCCATAAAGCCTCACATTCTCTACCTGTCAGAAAGATGTCCAGGAATCAGCATGAAGATTTCAATAGCAGAGAAACATAGTTTTGCACAAACATTAAGGCAGGTGTTGTGTACCTTTGATGCAGATTTTGGGGAAAAGGAAGACAAGATTTTTTGGTCCTAAAGTCTTTCTATTTCTCCAAATTCCCTTACAGTTTACATGGGAAGATTTTACCACGTTTAACTTAGACAAATCTTATTTAGAATCTGCCAGCTTTACAGGCAGTTTAGCAGAACTGTACAACTAAAAAAAATGTGATTTGGGCCTTTCTACTGCTCATCTACAGGCTGAGTTATACAAGAAATATGAAATTATTTCTGGCCAGTGTAGACAATGACTTGAATGCATCAGTCATCTTCTCTTTAATGACAAATTGCCCAAATTTCCCATTTCATATGGTTATTTTGCACTCTTATTCCTGCAAGTACAAAAGGAAAGCAGTTGTCACTCAAGCCTATCACTGTTTACTGTTAAGAACAGGCTGAGTGTATGATATGCATCTGCATAAACTCAGAAAAAGACCGTAATTTTGTTAGACGTGATAAGTAAGAACTTCCCATAATAATCTGTAGGATTGATTTATGCTGTCATGATCAATCTGGTCATTTTATACTTTCTACACTTTGGGCGCTTTTTCTTCTGTAAGATTAATTTGTTTAGCATTGCTAATTTCTAGTGAATATTACATTAAAACACGCTTAAAGCAAGGAAAATGTGGAGAAATAATCTGAGATTTACTGCAACAGATGCTCAAATGTAATTCAGTTTTCTAGAACCGTGCAATCTGATGGATCAGTAAAACACTCTAATGTACAGATGGGGAGTTACAAGTATGCACATTATCAAGAAAGATCTGAGGTGCCTTAATAATAATAACTAATATTAATTCCAAAACTTAGCTTCAGACTCCTGAGATGGAATTCTAGTGGCATGCAGAAAGAAACCTGAAGACGACTCCACATAATACAGAGGTAATAAAGGTAGTCTAGATTTTAATTTTGCATATGTTCTCTCTGTCTCATTATTTATGCTCACTGCTTTCCTAGAGCATTACTTGCTCAAAGATAACGCTACAGGCCGTGAAGCAGACCACAGTGGAAACACTAATTTCACAGTCCCTATTTTCCTGGGCATGCCAAGTTACAGCTGAAATGTTCAGAACTGGTTGGGTGAGTAAAACCACTTGAAAGGGAGTCAATGTCAAAATAGAATTTTGGTATGCTAAATCTAGTGACCTCACTTTTGGCGAATCCAGACATGAATTAAGCCACAAAACAGTCAAAAAGAGTTTAGAAGGTATTGCCCAGAAAGAATATATTATAGATCTCAAGTGATATTGTGTTAAAAATAGAGATAACAAGAGAGATGAAAAAACCCCAACCCTGTTTCTTTTAGCAGAATATAGAAAATAATACAATAACGTAAATACAATAGTAAATGTTTACTATACAATTAATTTCACAGATGAAAGAAATTTCTCATTGGCTATCAGCAAAATCATATTGCAAATACTTACTAAAAGTACACTTATTTTATTTTTTTGCTTCTTTTCACATCCATGAAAGAATTTACAGCTGCCACCCTGAGGACAAGCAGACAAGTCTCATGTGATCAGAGAGAACTTCAGATCCTTTGGGGCTCAGTTTTATCAGACATTAAGACTAAAAATAAGCATATTCCATGTTCATGTTTTGATCCACAAGTCCAGATCTTCATCATCCTCACCTGTCCAGATTAATACTGCCTCACTTCTCTACTTAACTGTAGTCACACTTGGAAATATACAGCTACAGCTAAAATGATCAAAATTTCTAATATAAATCACTGTCCCACAAATTACATGGTTGGATGAAAAGATGCAAGTAACAATAGAAAAGAAAATACTTGTTTCTGACATTTATCCTTTAAACATAAAGGTGATTGAAGAAAAGTCAATCAATGATTAAAGAGTTTCTTAAAGATTATTTATTCCAGTTAACATTTTCTTTGCCTTTTCCACAATGTTAATATTACAAAAAAAATCCTAATAAATTCTGAAGTAATGAAAAAACACATTGGTTTCTTGAGTTTTTATTTTTTTTAAAAAAGGGAAACTCACAGTTAATCAAAGTAATTTACAATGTGTAAGTTTAAACACATTATGTTTAAAATTTATTTAAACATGTGCTAATAGGCACTTTTGTTGGAATCAGACCCTAAGCAATACCACTGCAGAATCCAGTGGAGTAGGAAATCACTTAGTTTAAATTAATAACATTAAGAAATTTTTGTGTCACGTAATAATTTGTTGGGAATTGTAAACGTGTACTATACATTATGCATTTTGTATTTAACTAAAGTTTTCATGAACTACCAGAAAGTGTGATTTGTAAAATAATGTTTTCAAAGACCTCACAGACACCAATAACAAAGCATTCATCCTTAGCTTTGCATAGTTCAAGGCATCCACGGTATAGTAGTTCATGGCCAAAATGCCATCTGCTGATGTGAAAAGACAATAATAGCCACTTTTGATGTTCATATTTCCTCTGAAGTGTAAAATATCTAGTCATCAAAAAAAAAAAAAAAAATTTTCCACCATCACACATTACATAGAGGACGGAGTTATAAGGATTACCATTCATATTCTTATATGGCACAAAGAACACCTTTTTTTCCTTAAATGATTTTCATAATTCTATTGCATTCCAGGGAGCTGTCCTCTTCCCTCCCCCAAACTCCCTTTGCACCTTATTGTTGCAAAGCCACACAATGACGCTGAAAACCAGGAGAAGCAAAGAATCCTAAGAATGAGGGAATGGTCAACAACTGCTTGGTACTAAAAGCTTGCTCAGAAAAAAAGTCAAGGGATAAACTGGTTACAGTTTATGGTGTCACAGAACAATAGAAATTTAGTAATAGGAGCCATTAACAGCCAAGATCAGACAAATTCAGCTTTCAAATAAAAAGATGCTTTTAATAGTAGGGACAATTTACCAAGCATTGTCCATAGTTGCTCCATTTATGAATATGTTAAAAATCCAGGACATAAATTTTTAAGATGACATATTCATCTAAAATCAAGACCTCAGCTACTGTAAAGTACCCAGGTCAGCCCTCCAATACTACTCAGCTTTTTTATTGTAAGCTGTCCAAATATTTTTAAACTTCTTTCAAAATGTAAAAAATTTATTAGCTTATATTATAGTATCAGAATTTTTAATAATACAACACAACTGTAAATGGACTGCAAATTGTTCACAACTCTGAGTCATCTTCATTTCTGAAATATATGTAATGCCTCATAAAACACATAAAACTACTGCATCCAGTTAAGTAAACACTAGGCAAATAAAATGTTTTTCAACAAAATTTAGGTACTTGCTGTACAGAGAATAGAACTGTTCAGAATGTTTCAATGACTTCCTATTTTCTGGTCAAAAAGGCGTTTAACTAGAAAATAGTTTTTCTTTGAGTGACACATTTTGCTGGAAGTATGAATTTCATTGTACTTCAAAGAACAGAGGCAAATCTGATTTCCTTTTAGCCTACTTGTCCACAAGAATTCTTGTGTGATCGGTGGAAATGAAACTACCAAATTTCAGTTTGCCTTCCAGCCTTCAAGTTTTATGTACCCCAACGCTTTCAGTATGGTTAGGAATGCCTTTCTCCCAGAAACCTTCAGTGTCTTTCAAAAAAGTCAGAACTCTATTCCCAAAGTACACTCAAGTTTCAAATTAATTTCACTGCCTATGGAGATTGCTTCTACAATTAAAGCAGCTGTGATGACAATCATTTGTTAAACAAGGTAAAACTTCCACCAGAGGTCAGTCTCAGAAGACAGGCTGTTTGGAATAAATGAATAAAAAGAGAGAAAATGTCTATTTAAGTATTACTGAACATAACACAGAGCTGTTAATCTCCTTTCAATTACTATTAGTTCATTATATTCTCTTCAATTTCAATACTCAAATACCTAGGTACATTATGTGTCATTAATACAGGTGACTGAGGAAGCTGAGGTGACTTCATTTAAGAATTACAAAAGTAATGCTGAGTGCAAGTGTGTAAAATAAACCCGGGATAGTTTATTAAGTACTCTTAACAGAGAGAATCCTACAGTAACATTAGGTTTTTATTATTTTAACTTACTAACTATACACTATGACCTGTATATATCTGCTGTTTAATTCTGCCTCAGATATGTCTTACACATTCTCTTATCTTCATTGCGATTATTTTGTAAAATTGAATTAATACCTGACCCAAATAGCCAGCACTCTATGCATCTATAAAAATGCAGTTTCCAGATACTGACTCATGTTGAGCATGTTGCAAATGCTAAAATAAAATACTTAAAAGTGATAATCTTTACAATAAAAGGTAAAAAAACTTTAAAAAATATCTTTTTCTCACTCTTTCTGAAATCTGGTTGACTTTCAGCATTAACTTCCAATGCAGAGCAATTCACTTGAGAGAAAAGCAACCTCTCTGTTTTAGCAAAAATAATCTCCCCACTTGAAAAGACAGTTGTTGCTAATACAAAAAACCCCCACCCTAGAGTATAGGAGAAAAGAGTTTCCTTCTAGTTGTCATCATTCACAAGCAACTTTGTGAGAGACAGTATATATACTGAACATGAAAAAAGGGGAAGTAAAGACCCATCTCTGTTTTATTTCCACTATATTTTTTTGTCAGGAATAGAGTGCTGATATCCAGAAACATGGTGCTCCTACCACTGAAAACTGCTTTTCTGGAAGAACCACCCAAACAAGCTTATCTTACAGAATGACAACTCTAATCAGACTTAAATCCTAACTGCTATTACTCTGAGATGCCTTAGAGAAGTAAATTCTGTACCATATTTGCACTCTAAGGAGAAAAATAAAGGAAAAAAAAAAAAAAAAAAGGTGAAACCACTATCTGTTGAACATTGCTCTCTTTAACAAGCCGTACACTGCAGTCCTTTGGACCGAAGTTCTCTAAACTCAAAAAAAGCAGTTGGAGGCAAAAACATCTCTATAAATTCATACTCATGTACTACAAAATTGACCATCAAACCCCTGCCTAGAAAAGAAATATTCCATTTGCAACAGACATAGTTAATGAAACAGATAATATCCCATCAGCATGGTAAAATCACTAAATAATTTAATTCAAGCTTTCTAAACCCCATTAGCATATTGTAACTTTCAGCTATACCAACCCATCCCTTGTACCTCACTCATACAATCCCATCCATATTCTACCCTTCCATGATTCCTTTAGCAATGCAGTATTTTTTGTAGTCTAAATGTTACTTCAAGTTTAAAACTACAAATTACTATAATTTTAATATTCCAATACTTAAATTACTTTTTATAATTTCGTTGTGTTGTGCACTGATCACTGATTGAAAGGTAGTATTAATCCCAGAGGTAATTTATCATGTTACAAATGTAATTTTTTCATAGGAAGTAAGAACAAATCTCATCACTTTACTATCTTTCAAGACATCACCACTCCTAAAGACAAAATGGTTTACTGACTTTGCTGACCTATTTTTCTTCTAAAAATTGAAAACCATCAGAAATATTTAATGACTTTTAAAGTGCTGAAATGGAAGCATGCCAAAAGCATATTAAAAACCTGTTTTTTCCCCAAGAATTAACACCTGTCAAATTAATAGGTTTTGAAGTGGAAGACCTCATGTCCATTTCAACTTGCAAGTTTCCAAGTAAACAGTGTAAAAAGAATGTGTCTTATTTCTAAAGAAGGATGAAAGCACCGCATCCCTTTCTGACTGTAGGTTTTGTGTACAGAACCTCCATATTCTTTTTACTTCAAAAGCTAATCATGTATGAGAAGTAACCCCTCTCCTTCAGAAACTACTGGCCATAATTTAGAGAGATGCAAAGATAATTCTGAGACTGATTTAACTATTATAGCACTGGGAAAAAAAAAGGCTTACAAGCTTTGCCATACCATTTCCAACCAAGAGGCCAAATGCTATCGGCTGCACTTTCCCAGGTATGGCATATGAAAACAGCTCTGTTCTGCAGCTAAGATACATAATACACCTTCAGCCTCAGCACGATGGAACAAATCACAATCCAAATGTTGTATCTAGGATACTTTGCCTGATAAAACTTGATGCAAGTGCTAACAAAATTATTTATTTACAAACATCAGTTTTGAATAGGGATTCAAAATGCACGCTTATACTACCAGTCTCATGAGGGTGGTATCTTCTCTAGGCAGCATAGTCACAGTTGAACAGTGTTATCCTACCCTTGGAAAAAACCCCAAACCACATAAAAAATAAACCCAAAAAACCTACCACCAATTTCTTCTTAAACATACAAATCCCTACTTCAGGTCATTTTCTATGAAGACAGGCCATATAGGATTAAAAGGCGATGTGTTTGTAAATATCTGAGGAATGTCAGCAATGTTGCTATTGAAGAACATTTCGAACAAATGTCAAAATGCATTAGAGGAAAGAAAAATCAAACAGTAGGTGAAAGATGCGGTAGAGAAGCAAGTCAAGCAGAAATCAAGCATATACACTTATATATATTTATGTAAACAAAACCTCCAGCTAGAACTAATGACTGTGTATAACCAAACAGTTTTAAAAATTGGAAATAATTCAATGTAACACTCCAATACAAAGATGAAAATGTCAGTAAAGAATTAATTTATTTATGAAACTATTCATAAATTCATGAAATGCCTTCTGCATGCATGCATTCTCCAGAATTAATATAACTATGTGCACATTTATGTCATTTTGTGCTATTGGCCTCTTTGATCAGTTCAAGGTTCAATCAGAACAAACTTCCGAGGTGATAGCTTGAAAATAACAGAACAAAACTAAAAAAAAAGGTCTTGAGGGCATGGGAGTTGGATGTTAGAACAGCAAAATGGAATACATCTTGTGACAAAGTTTTAGTGATCACCAATTTTAGTCAACTTGCTTTACTTACTACTAAAGGGAAAAATCTTGAAACATATTAAATGGTAGTACTGCTGTAATCAAACGTTTATGAACTTTAATGGCATGCTTCTCATAAACTAACCGAAGACAATGTTACAACAGTTAAAAGAGCATCAACAGTGTGAAAAGGGGTGAAAATATTTTTGGGACATGGCCAATGACACTAAAAAGTCATTCTGAAATTAATACCAACTGACCTGTGTTTTCCTGAGTGTGTGATTGGAAATGGTTACATTCCTGCAGATGTCCTTTAACATTTTGATGCAACAAAGAAAAGTTCCTTTGGTAGTTATCTGATGCCTGTTCTGGTCACACTCCACTAGAATTTTATTTTTTCTAAGTTGTAAGGAAACTGTGGCATTATGAGCACACTCTCAGTTGTCTCAGCTGTCTGTGGCTGTTCATGAAGCAATACTAGCTACATCCAACCTAATCTTATTGCACATGTCAGGCTTTTTTAGGAAGGAGGTCACCAGCTCAGTGGTACATGGCCTCTGGTACAGACAGGAACGACCAACATTCCAACACTCACAGCCATCTTTCTACTCAAGTATGCAATTGGCTTACACTAAATAACAAAGTAAGATCACAGTGCCTGTATTCCAGAGCCTGCTCAAACACTGCTCTTCGAATTAATACAAAACACCTCACATTCACCTCATATTACTGTTCTGTGCTAGATATGCTTTACTCTTTTATTTTCAAAATTTTTTCTTTAAAAACATGATTTTTATCTGAAACGTATATAATATAGGTTCTCTATTTATGTACCATTTGGAAACATTCTTTTTGCTCGCAAGTCAAGGAAACTGCAGTTTTCTACTTTCTTTTTCATTTTTACCAGCTAATAGTAGGAAAGGCAAAACGTAATTCAGTATCTTTTTTGTGTAATGCAGCTCTTATTGTATGCAAATGTGTCATAATTCAAAATTAAGTCATTATTTTTGCATAGGCAGAGCTAGCAGTATATGCCAGGTTATCTGTAATACGTATCTTGTGATTAAAGAAATAAAGTATGGCTTTAATTAGGGAGGTAATAAAAGCTATTTCAATGTTTTCTTAAATACATAGGGAAGTTTTTGCTCCACTCAGATGGGGAGAGAAGAGAGAAAATATTCTAGACCGGTTTGAAATTTTTTTCATGGGCTTTCCTAATTTTGAGGAAATCCTACATTTCTAGTTGTAAGTCAAACTGTTACACTTTCTTTCTCTTCTGTGTGTTTGTCTTGTTTCACTTATAAGGAAGTAGGATTTAATTTTTTTAAAAAAATAACTTTACTTTTTCACAGAAAAAAAGGCATAATATTAAAAAAACCCAAACAAAAAAAAAAAAAACAACCCAAACCCACCTTAAATCTTTCTGCTCTTTTTTTTTCCTTTTCTGTGCCTTCACAATATTTTAATGCTGATTGTAACAACAAGATTTCACAAACCATTTTACTTCCCAACTTTTATTTTATATAGTACTATGACAGAGTTAATTCAATTAATTCTGGGGCCATATTTGTTCCCGCCAGAAAAGGAATATTACTGTCCTCATACCTTCAGTTAAGGGGAAACAGTTCTTCTGTCTTTGTCTAACTGGGCTTGAACAGAGAAGCTACTGGCTTCACTTCTTGAAATAATGTATTTTAAGATTATAGGAAAACTCATGTAGGACAGAACATCAGGCAGTTTCTAGTCCAAGCTCTTGCTCCAAGCAGGATCAGCTGTGAGACGGAACAGCTTGGTTGCTCAGGGCTTTGTCCAGTTGGGTCTTAAACACCTCAGAGAATGGAGCCAGCGCAATATCTCTGGGCAACCTGATGCAGCACCTGGCTGTCCTCTGAGTGAAAACATTTCTTTTTATATTCAGTCTGAACCTCCTGTTTAAACCTGTGCCCATTAACCTAAGATCATGCCTCTGCACATCAGTTTGCAGAAAGCTTGGACTGGTAGCTGTTTCAGCTGCTTCAAGCCAAATTTTCATGAGCCTGCCCTTGAAAGCTTCTCTTTGGCATAATATAGTAATGTTATACTCCTACAAGGGACCACAGTAAGCAAACAAGACAAAATCTGGATGACCTTCCTTACTTTTCTAATTCTCTGCCTGATTGTCATGTCAGTGAGGCTGCTTGCAGAACATACAATAAAGACACAGTTACATGTGATGGAGTTCAGTTTCAGATTAACATACCCAACATCTGTTGCCTGTTTTCAAGTAAGATGATTAAGTTTGCCGTTACCTAGACACCTAAGGCTCAATTCAGTTGCCCTTAGAGGTACCCTGGAATATTCCTTCCTAGCCTCCAGCTATCACTTCAGGATGCTACAGGTCTCATACAGGTACTGTGTCCTATTTATCAGTTCCATGTGGATGTCCCACATACACTGCCACATTTCAGGTGGTACTAGCGGCACACACAGGTGACAGTGATTTGAACCTAAAGGAGATAGTTATTTGAATCATTCTTTTAGCCTGACTACCACGAAGATATATAGTCCATTGATCATATATTAGAATTGAGACATCTAGCAAGCATTCAGACACCTACACATGCTTGCACTCAAGTGTCCTCACCACAGACTGAAAACCAGCCACAGCCCAAGATCATGGCAGATGACAGCAGATAACTACAGCTCATGAAATCAAATGTCAGTTCTGTGTAGTTATGGGTGAGGATGATGCTTGAGACAAACATCCATGTGAGAGAGTAAAAATATTCTTTACTTCTTTCTCTTCCCTGACCACTTCATCTCAGGAGAGACTATCGTTCAAAGAGTAACTAACTAATGAAGTCCAAACATGGTCCTTGAGGTGGAAGAGATGGGAGGTACAAATCAAATCCCACCTAATCTCTAATTCCTGCTTTCTGTGAATGTAATAATATGTTGCTCAGTAAAATGTCAACAATAACATACAGAACTACCATGTACCTTTTGAGAGACAAAAGATAAACTGAGCTCTCAAATCTTCATGACTTCCATTCTTCAGAGAATACTAAACGAGTCTTCCAGAAATCTTTCTCTTAGCTCAAGAGTAGAGATCTTCATCTGTTGTTGATACTGTTGCTTTGAATTGCAGTGGCAGATCCCGCCCTTAAAAAAGCCTCAGCTAATTCCAGTATCTTCTAGGTAAAGTTCTAGTAGAACTTTCATGTGGATTGAAAAATTTCAGTAAAAACACTGACATCTACTTTACAGATGTGGAAGAACCATGAACAAGGAGTAAACATTTAAAGATTATAAGTAAATATACTAATGTAGTCAAAAGCAGACAATATTTGGGAAGCACAGGCTTTTCTATCTGCTGGGTTTCTTTCCATGCACTTCAAGTTTCTAGCTCTTGTACTTCTCCTCATGCTTTTCTCAACTTACTTTTTTTCTCAGCTGGATGACCTCTATATCCCAGACAGCCACCTAATTCTGCCCTATACTGTCAACCTTATTTTTCCTGGCTTTGTGAGCTAAAATGATGCAAAACTCAAACCACACATAGGTGCAAGCTGACGTTGAGGCATTGCTTTGATAGTACTATAGGTAAAACTGAATGAACTATGAAGATATTCAGCAGATGCCTTGATTAAATTCCTTTAAATGAATGTTCATGAATTATTCACTTGACTAAAAGCCCAACGATTCATTTGAACAATATCATAAAATGACTTGAATAAACTATTTTATGATATTATTCAAACTACCTCTGGCTATAAGCATTCTGAAATCATCCTCTGGATGAATTCCTAGATGCCCTCTTAGATTATCCAAAATGTTTCTCTGTGAAAAACTTTGTTGTGTTCATTTGTCCTATATCTAGGCCAATGCAATTACTAAAAGGTAATACTACATTATCTTTCTGATAACTGCAGAGTCTTCTACATCTACCAGAAGGCTATTGCTGGAGACCAAACCCATCAACTTCCTATGACAAATACAGTTTGTCCTAAAGTACATGCACAAATTAATACTAATTGTGTAGGGAGTACAATGAGCCACAGTATGGGATCCCTTTATTTAAGGAAGTTTTCATTTCATGAACGAATAAAGCCATTTTCCTTTCTTATATTTTGAAAAATGCATGTCTGTGGCAAACTGTCACTTGTATTCAGATTTAGAACCTAGAAACTAGAGTGATGGTTCCTTGGAAATACTTAAAATAGATAAGATGGATTGACTGATTGCATATTTCTTTGAATTATTGTGAAAGCACCAGATCTATCTAAATCATGCCATGAAAAAAGTGAAGTTAGAAGTTATGTAACTTCAAGTTGCTATAAATTGCTTCTTGTTGAAAGCTATATAAAACATTTTCAAATCTGTCATGTTCCACCTCTTCTGCTTTAAAAAAAAAAAAAATCTAAGTGAAAATGTCCAAGAAAAATATGAATCAGGCTTATGTTATAAAGTAGGAGCAAAAGCTATGCCACCGTGAAGACTGGGTACTCCTTTGCAATTAAATATAAAAAATAGGTCCATTTTTATGTCCAGAATGTATTTATTACAGTAAGACACATTTTATTAGGTCAGCAACAAAACCACCTCAGACATACTTCATTCCTCACGGACATGCTATCTTCACTGTTACTTTAATCCAAGTTAGTATCTTGAATACAGATTTCATTTACCTTTTTTCTCCTCCTGATACTCCCATGTGCCCTCAGAGCAAGGTATCTGACAAAACAGCCAGAAAAACACATCTTCTACTTCTCCTCCCACAGAAGCATGCAAGATGACTGCACAGCCACAGCTTCCCAGAGAATATGCTTTACAACGTTTGATGTGACCTCTGATCTTCACACAAACTCAGTCTCAAATCTTGCACTAGTCTGACCTACCACAACACAGGAGGAATGGAGCATAAACAGTAACAAAGCATGAAGGAGCCAGAAACTGCTTTATCGGTAGTGATAGGAACTGAAGAAATTAGCACAGTAGATGGCAGAAGATGAGACAGAGGTTAAAGTTGTGGGGCAGCACCTGAAGCCTGTTCTGGCTAGTCCTGAGATTAACCACCAGAGCTAGTAGGAACTGTAAAACCTGTGACAATGAGATGAATGTCAGGTTCTTCTTTTTTTTTGTATCCTGAAATATGTATTTAAATTTAGAAAGGAATTCCTTTTCCCTTTTTGGCTATTTTTTTTTTCTTTAATATATATTTCTACACACACACACACACACAGACACACACATACATTTTACAACCACTATTCTGATTTTTTTACTGGCAGTGAAATTTTAAAAACCTTTAAAAGCCTTTTAACACAGTTTCACTGGGACCAGAGAGTGAAACTACTACCACCAAACAAAGCTTTGAAAAAGAGCAGCCAGAGAAAGCACTCATCATTTTCACAACAGAATATCCCTCTGTGAAACAAACTTCTTGCTTACTAACACAGGTACCTTCCTCATTAAAACGCACAGGCTAGCAAAGCAAAATAGCAAAGGGCTCATGGCAGAATTACATCTGATATGTTGGAAGTGTGTATCACCCAGCACTGAGTTCCACTCTATGATTATATCCTATTTTGTACTCTGAAAAACAACAGCCTCCTACAGCAACAAAGACAATTATAAGACAGCTACAATTGATCCCAGAAAAGCTCTTTGCTTCTTAGAAAAATACTAGAACAGGAAAACAACCCCTTGCTAGTGAAATTAGCTCCTCTGATGATCTGTTCTTTAAATCAGGAAAGAAGGGATTTTTTTTTTTTTGTTCAGCACAATTTATTTTTAGACTGGCAAAGAGACAATGGTAAACAGAACTGAAGCTCTGTGGGCACCTTCTGAGGTTAAATTACCTTTCATGCCATTTGCACAGAAGACTGTTCTCAAGCAGATGGAGCAGATGGTCGGGACACCATTGTCCGTTTACTTGTATCCACAAAGATAAACGATGGCTCTTTGAAATCCTGAACAATATGACCCTTGTGCTGCTTTAGGCTGCCAAGGAAAAAAAAAAACAAAACAAAACACCCAAATAAATATAAAGTTAGCTGAAGAGAAGAAAAGAGCTTTGATTGATGAAATTTCATTTTAAACTACTGAAATCTCCCCTTTAAATAAATATATATCTCTGTAATTTGGAATTACTTTACTAAAAGAAACTAATATGTTCCAGAATACTTAGCAAAGTAGGAGACACAGGTAAAATCAAATTTCACACAGTAACTCTGACTGAAATAAGAATTTGCCATCTCTGCACAACTGCTTCTACTGCATAGAGCATTTGCTGGAGCATGATGCCAAATAACAACCAGTTCTGCTTACTGGGCCACAGAGATGGTCAGAGATTTCCAGGACCAAACCAGAGAAGACAACTGTCAGGGCACAGCAATCCACCCAGCCAAGCATTGGTAGAGAAGGTCATGAAAGTGGGAGAACATGCTGGATGGGGTTTTTAGTTGTTGTAAGAACTCAGACTTCTCTGAGAGCAGCCCTGGTCACATACCCCCAATATGAGCATTTTGCTGACTAGCAACTTAGTAAAAGGGTGCTTTTAATGAAACTAATATGTTTTGGCTGGGATAGATTAATTTTCTTCGTAGTAGCTAGTATGGGGCTATATTTTGGATTTGTTCTGAAAACAGTGTGGATAATTCGGGGATGTTTTTGTTACTGCTGAGCAGTCCTTACATAGAGTCAAGGCCTTTTCTGCTTCTCACCCCACCCCACCAGTGAGGAGGCTGGGGGTGCACAAGAACTTGGGAGGGGACATAGCCAGGACAGCTGGCCCCAACTGACCAAAGGGATATCCCAGACCATACGGCATCATGTTCAACATATAGAGCTGGGGGAAGAAGGAGGAAGGGGGGACACGGAGTGATGGGGTTTGTCTTCCCAAGTAGCTGTTACACATGATGGAGCCCTGCTTTCCTGGAGATGGCTGAACACCTGCCTGCCCATGGGAAGTGGTGAATGAATTCCTCGTCTTGCTTTGTTTGCGTGCATGACTTTTGCTCCACCTGTTAAACTCTCAGCCCATGAGTTTTCTCACTTCTACTCTTCTGATTCTCCCCCCCATCCCACTGGGAGGGAGTGAGCAAGCAGCTGGGTGGGGCTTAGTTGCTGGTGGGGTTAAACCATGACATAATAAGAAAGATAAATTTAAAGGACTGGAGACAACATGCACAGCAGTGAAGAAAGCCCGTAACTTTTAGGTAAATCTTTGGAATTCATAAGTAAAGTGAGCAGATAGTGGGCTTTGGACTTGCAACTAATTGCATAACCCATCACTCTGAAAAGGTCCTGAAAGAAAAGGAAAAGCAAGGTTGCTGAATATGGAAAGAATCACTTGGAATCAGTGAAGAGGCCCAGTTGCTGAGTTCAATACACACAGCAGAATAAGACAGATTTGGGTTTAGAAAATAACAGTGAAATTAGATAACTATGACTCACCAGCCACTCAATGTCCTAAATCCAGCAGGTACTGCAAAGCATTTAATTAACTAAAGTTGCGTATAAAGATGGATAATTGTTTCTGCAATAACTGCTTGTTTAAAGAATGACATAACAAATAAAATTCATATCCTCTATCTAATACCACACACTCCACACAACAGCAGATAAATAGTGGATACACTTCTCCCTCTCTCATTTCAACGATCAATTGACTTTTTTAAATCTCTTTTTGCTGCGCTGTTGACATATTCAACATGCCTTAGAACAAATATATAATTTAGTCATTTAAGATTCTTGTCAGATTTTTAGAAATGGTTAACACTCATTGGAGTAATGAAAGAAAGGAAAAGACAGGTTGAAATAAACATCAAGCAGTGGCATCCAGCAACTAAAAGTAATATGCTTTGATAATGGAAGAGTAATTATAGCTCATATAAGAGGAAATAAGTGTGAAATAATGTAAACATGAATGAGAATTTAATAAAAAAATAATGTTAAAAAATTAGGAAAACAGAACAATTTATGTTCTCAATGGGAATACAAGAGGAATCCCAGATGGGAAGAATTTTCCTAATTCTGCTCTCTGCCTCAGAAAAGGGGAAAACCAAAACTATGCCTGTTCTAAATATGAGTGTCTCATGCTAACTTTCATGCTAATGTTATTTCCATAAAAAAAAGATTCAGGGCCTTTCTTTCCCCAAGGGAGCACTCTCTCTGCTTCACTTCCCCTACTCTTTCTACAAAATGAAATGAAGGGCTACTGTCCCTCAGCTATTTGTCTCCACTTAACATCCACAGCTACATTTGCCTATTTGCAAATACAATATAATGAAAGTAATGAATATACCCATGAACATGCTTAATGTGAACCCACTCTCTGAGACAGTAAGAAGTGGGACAATATGATCCCCCATATCTCAGCAAACCAACACTATGTCTTCCAGTATCAGTGGATTTCACTTAGAAGTGTCTCTATTATTACAAACTGGACGCTATTTTCTTCCTCATAAACAAACTGATAAATGGTAAAAAATGCACAATACCTTTATATGAAAAGAAGTGATAAAGTGGCCTGTGAGGAACATGATAAAAAAGTCCCTGACCTCAAAAATAAAACATTTTCATTGAAAACACCAGAGTACATATTTTGGTTGTCCAGTAAAACAAAGGACTATTGAATAATACTAAGACAGATGCATTGTGATCAGATATCCTGTTTCAATGATACCAGTTCTAAAGAACTTGACATTTTATAGGAAATATGGCAAACCATAGTTATTTGTAAATGTGCTATTTAAAATGTGTTCTAAATAACTTCCATACTGTATGAATTGGAACATCCATAAATGTTTTAGCTTTCTGTCTACCTCTCTCCAGACATGAAATTGCCCAAAAGCATATATAAAAAAAAAAAAAGAATTTGAAACAGCTGTGAATAAAACTTCAGCAAATCAAATGAAATTTCGCTTTATTTTGTCACTCTTACCAGGAGCTCAGAAGCACTGTGAAGGGTGGATGAGGTAAGAGCAATACACACACACACACACAGAGAAGCAAGTGCACATACGTATAGATGGACAAACTAATTACCAGGGAAGTCAGGATGAAAACCCAGACGCAGAAATGTTGGTAGTTAAAACAACTGTTTATTCTTCCTTGGCAAAGCAGTAACAATTCCCTCCACATAAATTATTTCCTAGATCCTCCTGTAAGATAGGCCACCATTAGTGTGCAATAATGAGTTGTCAGCTGAGGATTGGACTGTTTAAAGCTGCTGCAAAAGCTGAGACAGAAATTTAGGCCATCTTTCACTTTGTACAACTGGGCATATGTCTTCTGATGACCAAAGATAGTTTCATTTCTTCAGGTTTAGAAGTATAAAAGGCCCCAGTGGGAAGGTCAGGAAGGTGTTCCCTCCATTATGTAGTAAATTAAATTGATCATTATTTATGGAGAGAGAATATGCTGCACACTCTCAGGAATAAGACTCAATAAAAACAAGGAAATGAAGAACTATTTTAGTTTTAACAGTGTGGTTGTACAGCAGCTGATTCCAGAAGGAATTTCTCAGTACTTAATTCCTTTCAGACTGCACATCATTTGTGAGTCCACATAAATATAGCAGAACAACACAGTGAGATTACTGAAATCTCATCTATCTTCCAAGGAGCTGAAGATACAGCATGTATTATTCCATAATCATAAAAAGGAGGTAACACAAAAGGGAAAAGCTGTCCTCAGTCTCAGTATTATGAATGACCAGCCTGGAACACATTTTAAGCAGTTATTCTGAATGATGCCTGTTAGAGTTAAAAGAGTTTAGCAGAAAAATGCTGATTAGGAAATCAGGTGACAATTTGATGCTGAAATTAGTAAAGCTTGCCTTTTAAATCTTGCAGAAAATGATTTATGAAGTTTGCAGTTAAGACATATCTACAGATTCAACTTCAGTTTAAAAATGTGTACTGGGAAGAAAAGACTACTTGAAACTGCATAGTCCAGAACTGTAGTTATTTCTTAAGTCTTTGTTTCACTAAGTGTAACTCTACCAAGATGTCAATCTCCACTGTCACACCAGAGAAAGAATAGATATCCTTATTAATAATCTTGCAAGTCAATGGGAGAAAGGATGAGCTCCATAACAACATGGACTGATCACAGAGCATTCCATTAAGACCAAACAGAAACCATGCCATGGTTGTTAATAACATATTGGCTCCTGACTTTCTGAAACTAGTAGACCGAGAATTTACAGACTGTTCGACACAAGATTTTACAATGATAAATGAAATGGAAGCTTTCAAGGATAATATATATTACTAAGGACAGAAATACCTGTGACTTTAAATAAAAATGAATACCATGACACATTTGGAGCAATTTTTCCCTTGAACATGCATATCTTTCAGATATTTGGCAGCAATCATGCCCATTTATGCAAGGTTAGAATTTCATCACCAAGGTTCCAGCAAATAAAGAAGCAGAACCCCATACAAATTCTGAGCAAGTCCTTAAGGACTTTAGTGAATGAAATTTTGTGATGTTGTGTAAGAAAATATAAACCACATAATTACCTATTATTTCTTATTTTGTGCAGACACATACACCCTTGCAGAATGGGTGCTAAAAGCACTACCAAATCAAAATGACTATGTTTCACAGCAATTTTACAGGTATTATGAAATACCTAAGATATTAGCAAATGGTGGAACCACATGTCTTTCAAGAACTATTAGAAATATAGGCTGGTATAATCTGCGATGTCATAAACTATGATAAATACTAATGAGTTTCACAGTGTCTTTTCTAAATGTCCACCTACGAAATCTTTAATTGCACTTCCAAGACATCCAAGTTTCTAAGAATTGGTTTCAGAATTTCTGTTATTTCTGCTTGCTCCTATTCTATTGTAACTTTCACAGACACCCCTTCCATTCTGTGAAGCGAAGACTTCATTAAACTTACAGACCCACTGATGAAAGGGCTCCACAGAACACAAGCCCTATTTGGCTCAGTTAATGTTGTGGACATGTGAAAATCTCCACAGAGATAAATGATGATTACCTGGACTCCCAGCACTTCAGTGGAGGTACTGTTAGCCTGAAGGTCACTAAAGCCTTGGCACTTAGACATTACTTCATCTGCAGCCAGAAGGCCATATCAAAATATAATTTATTTGGGGAAAGGCAAAGCAACTCCCTTCTACAAGGAACATTTACAGAACAACTGACAATGTCTACCTCTTTCACCAGGGAGGTGACCAAACCCTGGAGTGAGCTACTCAGAGAGATCGTGGAACCTCCACCTTTGGAAATACTCAGAACCCAATGGGACAAGGCCTTGAGCTACCTGATCTAGCTTTGAAATTGTGCTTGAGGTACAGAAGCCCCTTTTAACCTAAATGATCATTTGAATCTATGCAAAACTACTTTGCCCTCAGCTGAACCACAGCAATATCTAGAAGACAAGGTAGAAATTCGATTTGATCTATTTCAGGCACTTTCCAAAAAGAAGTGAAGCTGAGCCAGGGAGTTCCAAATCCTCCAAATGGCTCTGCAATGGCCGTAGGAGAATAGCACCTCAGCTTTATGTTTCATAAAGACAATAGCTGCTCCAGTTTAATTCTCAGCTCATGCTTGAGAAGTGATTCCAAAGAAGGATTGCTAGCAGCCAGAAATCACCAGTATAGTTACCTGCCACATCTGGGTTTTCCTTTAAGGTGTCCCATCTCGTTAATGATGAGGCTGACTTGGCTTTGCGTACGAGATTTAGCAAAGAAATGGCCTGTAGTGATGCTGAAGTGGAAAGCAAATTAAACTGGTTGTCTTCCTATTTTACAACCAACTGCAATTACCATACTGGGTAGATGCCATCCAAAGAAAACACTGAACCACACAAACAGGAACCATTTCATTAGCATCCACAGAGTGAACCTTTCCCCAGGTGTAATTTAAGGAGCCCTTAAAATATGCAATTCTATCTACTACTTTGAGTCTTCAATTGCTTTCTACTGTAATTCTAGTTTCCCTCTACATGAAATCCTGCAGTTAAATCTACTTTCAGGATGACTGCCCTGATTAATAACTCTATAATGTCTGTACTCTCTGTTGGATAAAGCATTTCTTTGTTCAAAAGTAATCCTTTTCCTCTGAAAGCTGGCAATTTCAATGCTGAGGGAATGAATCACCACTGCTTGGTGCTGCCATTCACACTGCTGGGATGTGTAGTCATGTGAAGTCATTCTGAGCCATAATTTCTTATCCTCCTCAGTCAGCTGTGGATTATGGCAGTGGAAGGGCTATACTGATGCAAGTAATTCACAGGCCATCCAACGTGTCTGTCAAATAGACCAGAGCGACTTCACAGATACTGGATGAATTCTAAGTACCTCAATTTTTAAATTTTGAATGTTAACTAGAGAAAGGAAAATATTTGCTGGAACAAACAAGACAGCCAAAAAGGCAGAACACAGTAATACAGGATGCAGCTCCTGGAAGGAAATGGAAGGGAAAGCATGCTTTGTTCTATGTTAAACTCCACTACAGTTTGCTGGAAAACTTGGCAAAAGGGATCAGTATTTTGATTTTCGCTACACATACTGTAATTAAAAAGAAAGTTAAGGTCTCTTGAGTTTTCACACATCAGTAGCAGATGTACTCTTTACAGTGGAGAGCAAATGTTCAGTGGCCTGACTTGGGACTCATGTATCACAAAGGATCATTTAGTTCACTGCAGAGATCTGAGCATGAGACAGTGATACCTCCAGGTACCAACACTACTGATGGGCAATTAACTATTATTGGTGTCAATGTTTTTTGAAAGGTCATTTCATCTGGATGCAGAAGAGGATCATTTTAGAGAAAATATTTCCACAGAACAGAATAACATATACCCACCTGCTTCTATCAGGAAAAAAAGTGCCTTGCAATAAAGGATTTTAAAATTACTAAAACACATTTTATAATGATTCTATGCAACAATATATTAATAAATTCATGCTGGTGACTGAGGAGCAGAATTGTATAGGAAAATCCACTGAGGAAGAAAGGCTGAAACATGCATTATTTCATCATCTTAGTGGGGCCCATTTCACCTGAATTTAAATGACTTGAGCAAGATTATGCAGTGAGTCAGCTCAGAGCCCAGAATAGTCCCAGGGAATCATGGCTCATTGTGTCTGTCTTTAACCATTAATTTGCACTCCCACACTGAGAAAAAATGGATGTTACTATTTTATTAAGCCCCCCCAATATATTTAAATCATACCAATACAGTGAGCCATATTAGAGAAAAAACATAAACTGAGATATAAGCCTGACATCCAGTCTGAAATGGGTCACTATGCAGATGTGTAGAAAAGGGGCAATACTTGTGTAAAACTGGTGGATCTACAAGCTTTATCATTCAGTCCTCTAGCTTTGATTGCTTTGAGTTCTGTTATAACCAAAATATATGATTCACATTTTTGAAACAAACAAACAAAAACATTGCAGAAGTCTCCAACCACAAAGATGTTCTTTAGGTAATGTTATATATATATTTGTTAATGTAAAGGTTCATTCTATCATAAATATACATTTTAAACTTTCTATTGTGATCTTCTTTAAAATCTCATGAGAGTATACTACTGCTTATGAAGTGCTTGATTAGAGAGAGCACTGGATAGCTGTCTCCTAACGCCACATCTGTCACTTCAGTATAAGGACAGTAGCGGAGGGAAGGCCTGAAAAGTTCCATTTGTATGGGACTTTACAGCACAATTTAAAGAAACTTTCTAATTTAAAAAAAACACTGCATGTTCCTATAACATTTAGCTAAAGTTAACATCTAGCAAGGAAATGGATCAACTCTTAATCACTAACACAACTCTCTCTTAAATACAGCTTTAAAAATTAAGGATGCATTCTGGAGCTCTTTTTTCTTTTCTTTTCTTTTCTTTTCTTTTCTTTTCTTTTCTTTTCTTTTCTTTTCTTTTCTTTTCTTTTCTTTTCTTTTCTTTTCTTTTCTTTTCTTTCATTTCCTTTTCTTATTTTTTATTTTTCACTCATTCTCAGATGGCCCCCTTTCTGCCCTGCAAACATGAATGATCTATTTTGGAGTCTGTCAGGACACTAACAAGACTGCAAGCATTGCAATCTCAGTTTAGTGTGGACTGTGTCTACTCTGTTCTAAAACCAGTATCAGTGGGTTTCAGACCTCTTCTGATGCTGCATATTCCCAAACATATTTTTCACCTCAAACTCACATACTTGAATGCATTTTAAACTATCAGTAGCTCCTAAGATTGGACAAGACACTGGATAAACATAGGTATGAACAATTACTTCACAACCTGTTCCAGGTAAGAAGCAACCCACAGCTTCCCTAAAAGAGACACAGATCAAGAACATCTTTACATCTGCATCAGTTCTTCCTCACCTAACCACTCCAGTTAACTGAGATGAAGCAGTTCTATTTTCTCTTTTCAGTGCTGCACAGAATTCACCATGTACTCTCAGTCACTCCTCCCAATAGGCAGAAGGGTGCAGCCAATATGCTTTCATTCCTACTCCTTCCAGTTGCTCACAGTAGATAATAGCAGGTAAATAGTCATCATTCTCTTCCCCACAGCGAGAGTCAGGGGCTGATTACTGCTGTGTTAAGGAAGAGGAATGACTCTCCACAGTCAGACAAGAGGTAGGTGAGATGCTCCTCTACAGCAAATTTTACCACCTGAAAATGTTGTTCTCAATGGCTTTTTACAGGGCAGACATCTTCAAAAATTTTAAGCTAATGCCTGAGTGTCTTTTAAAATGTCACATGCAGACAGAGCTATAGAATATATATGAATATGTTTCCTTGTCACCTTCCAAAGCTCTTTTGTAGACACATCTTTCAGGCCTGTGGATCACAGGACTGAATACTGATCAATTAAAGCTGTTTCAAAATGTGAAATAAGGAACAAAACAGAAGAGGGAGCCGAGAATGCAACAGGGAGCTGTGATTATACAGAACATGCAGGATTTGCATATTATCAACTTGCAGGCTCAAGGTGAAATTTTACGGAAAGATTCAAATAGACAAGAATTACAAGTGATGTCAGCAAATTACGGCCATCTGACATAATTAAGACAGATTTCTAAGCTATATACCTCTCTTCTGACTGTAAGAGAAGGGTGTCACACGTGGTGTCATATACTGTTGCAGAACCTTCCCGACAACTTTGCTTGGTAAAAAGAAAAAGTGGTTTAATTGCTTCACATATTGTTTTCTAGGAAGTCATCTTTACTGCAGTGTTGGCAGACACCTTAGAGTGAACTAAAAGATTATTTTGATATACTCTGTGTCAATAGATATAATAAAACGCTGCTTTTTGAAAGGTGATAAAGGCAAGGCATGTAATGGATGGGTTAAGAAGTACTGGCACAGAAAATGTAAGTTTGCCTAAGGTAAAACATCAAATCACCAGCAAAGTTGGGAATATATTTGAGATTCTAAGAACTTTCTTCAGAATGATCTCTGAAATATTTTTTTCTCTGTAGTATCAGACTTTTTTTTTTTTTTTAAGATAAAAGGTACTATACTGTTTTCTGTGTAAACACCAATGAAGCAATCTGTAAAACCATAGTCTTAGAAGACCATAAAGTATTTTTGTACACCACTTAAAGCTCTACATACCACTGGTAATTCATAAAAGGTAGCTAAAGAGCCATCATCCCCTTCTATAACTCAAAAATTTGGTGCTGTCTTATGAAAATACCAGCCAGAAAGTTTAAAATAGACCAAAGGAACAACATTTACACAGATTGTGCATGTAAATCGAAGAACTAATTCTCTTAAGATATTAAGGAAGTAAAAAGAATAAATAAAAATGAGACTGAGAAGTTCATGGAGAGTAAGCTTCCTGATCATTATTAAATACCAAAGCAAGCTCCTTAACCCTTGATGGTCATTCTTGGTATGCCTTGTTTCTTAGATTCTTTCTGTAAGCATTCACTGCTGGTCACAATAAGAGAAAGATGAACTCGACTTCTGGTCCCGCTCAGTATAGTAGCTTTTATGTTCAGCAAAGCACTGAAGAGGACAGTACCTGCAATGTAGAAGCTTCTGAACTGGTAACACTTGTCCTGAAAAGTCAAAGTCATGAAACAGTTTTCCTTAGTTTATTCTTCCAGGTCTTTCAAGGTCATTAACTACTGGCAAATGTTCAAAAATTGTAATCTTAACTGCTCATTGTTTTGCAAACTAAAACCATCAATCTACTCTGCAGTTCCTCTGGTTGCCTGAGTAAAGCCCCCTAGGTTCCTGCAAATGGGTTTTAGCTGAGTACTAAGGCAAAGGAAAGAGGGAAGAAGGGAGAAGTAAAGAGAAGTCAAAGGTCTTTTTCTCTCATGAGCTGCAGTTAGATTCTCCAATGGCTGCCTTAACATTGACCATGCACTGCTGAAAATTTTCTATTAGTCAAGTCAAATTCTCACACTCCCTTCACTTTTTTCCTCCACAGAAATCTACCTTATGGGGTGGCACTTCTCAACAATAACATGCAGAGTCTGCAGGCAAAGCCACCTGAAAGGCATTATCAGCCAAAAGACAATTTGAAAGGCATTGAAGTTATCAGTAACAGTATAATACCAGCCAGTAGTGATATTCCTGTCCAAATACCCAGAACTACTTGGCTTTGGATCCCCCTGGCATTTGCTAGAGCATTTTCTCTGGTATTGAAACAAGAGTGTAAAATGGGATGGGAGCTTTGAATTTCAAAACTTTATTACGAGGGTAGTTTGGTGCTAAATTAACCTCATGCATCTTGTGGGAGAGTAAAGCACTGCTGGGAAAAGCCTCACAATCTGAGGCACTAGCGTTTGCTTTGGTTCTGAGAAACAAATAAAACCTGGCAAATTGTTCCTTCAGAGAAGTATGATTGAAGAAAGAAGCATTAGTTGCCTTTTTGACATTTACTGCTGCATCCTTGCTACATACTAAGCATGAAATCCTCAGCCATTTCTTTATCTTCTAACAGTTATCAGAAAACAGATAGGTAAAGGTAGTGTGGTGTCCCTAAAGAAGTGATATGACCTGCACAAGAAAGCAGTATGAAATTTCCATCTCTTTCACAAAATCTACTTTCTTTCCCAGGGAAAAATATGGTAGAAATTGATTTTCACAGTAAGAAAATATATTTATTTGGGTATCATTTAATAATTGAATTAGCATGTTCAACATCAACAAATGTTCAAATTTTTAATGTATGTTATACATAAATGCCTCCTCTATGAAACTCTCTACTTTCCTGGGCACTTTTAAAGTCTTTTAAATATGATTTTGATAATGTAATCAGCTGCTTGAATAAACATAACCTCATTGAAGTAGTATTCTAAAGAGCATTATTTCTATTATTATAACTTCCCTGGTGCATAGCTGTAAACAGAGAGATGAATGATAGTAAATGACCCAGATAAGTGTGTCCTAATAGCTGTTGCTCTTTAGTCTTGACGTTCTGACACTGTTCCAGCTGTGCAATACCTTGTCCCAGCATTAAGGAGAGACAAGCTCAGGCTCAACTCTGTTCTCGGTAAACTACTAGTATTTCTTTACAAAGACACACACTCACATAAAATTAGAGGATTAAAATGTATTTCTAATATAAGATCAAAAGAAACATTGAACCCTTCTACAGCTTCCCAGCTCCCACTATAAAAATAAGTAATAAGTAAAGAATTATAGTACTAAATTAAATGCTATTCATATTTTACCAGTAGTTCAGTGTTTTTGCATTTATTTTGAGCTTTGTCATTTAGAAAGTGCAAGTCTCATCAAACCTCATTTCTATGGAATCCTATTTTCAGTGCCTTTTAGTAAACAGAAGAAAGGAAGATAAATGACAGAAAGTAGCTCTGACTTAATGTATTCAGAGTTGTAATCTGTATTCTGCATAATTTAATGCACAATGATAATTCACCAAAAATATGCTGAGCTACAGAAGAAATCCCAAAGTAATCAGAGAATATATAAAATATGGTGGGAAACTATGACCACTGCAGAATCCCAGTGTAACTAGTAACTCAGAGCAATGTGTATGTTATAAAATATATGCTATATCATACACACAGAGCACCCATGTTTTTTACCTGAGAAATCAGTCTTACAATGCTGGGTGATGCAAGCATTCAAGCATTACCTTGCAAACACAGCTGAGCAGCTTAATAGACACCCACACCATTAACTTACATAACTAGAGAGTGAATTTAGGTATTCTCCTATGTAGTCCCAGTCCAGCTCCCTGGACACCCAGTTCATGAGCTGGGAGATGGGGAAGGGAAGCAGAGTGAGGTCAGCACAGTTGAAGAGGAGGTGGTCAGAGACCTGCTGCACCACTGGGATGCACACAAGTCTGAGGGACCGGATGGGTTACACTCAAGGGTGCTGAAAGAGTTGGCAGATGTGCTCACCAAGCCACTGTCCATGATTTACCTGAAGTCATGGCTAACTGGGGAGGGCTCATTGGACTGGAGGGTGGCAAATGTGACACCCATCTACAAGAGAGGCAGAAAGGAGGATCCAGGAAACCATAGACCTGTCAGTCTGACCTCAGTACCAGGGAAGGTCATTGAGCAGGTCATCTCGGGTGCCATTAAGAGTCATATAATGGACAATCAGGGGGTCAGGCCTAGTCAGCATGGGTTTATGAAAGGCAGGTCCTGCCTGACAAACCTGACAAATCCTTCTACGACAGGGCAACCTGCTTATTGGATGAGGGAAAGGCTGTGGATGTTGTCTACCTTGACTTTAGTAAGGCCTTTGACACTGTTTCCCACAGCATTCTCCTGGTGAAACTGGCTGATCGCAGCTTAGATGGGCACACGCTCTGCTGAGTAAAAAAGTGTCTGGATGGCCGGGCCCAGAGAGTTGTGGTGAACTCCGGTTGGCAGCCGGTCATGAGTGGTGTCCCCCAGGGCTCAGTGTTGGGGCCACTCCTGATTAACATCTTCATTGATGATCTAGACAAGAGGATCGAGGGCACCCTCAGTCAGTTTGCAGATGACACCCAGTTGGGTGGGAGTGTTGATCTGCTCGAGGGCAGGGAGGCTCTGCAGAGAGACCTGGACAGGCTGGAGCCATGGGCTGAGCCCAACTGGAGGAGTTTCAATCAGGCCAAATGCCAGGGGCTGCCCTTGGGCCACAACAACCCCCAGCAGCGCCACAGGCCTGGGGAGGAGTGGCTGGAGAGCTGCCAGTCAGAGAGGGACCTGGGGGTGTTGATTGACAGTCGGCTGAACAGGAGCCAGCAGTGTGCCCAGGTGGCCAAGAAGGCCAATGGCATCCTGGCTTGTGTCAGCAATAGCGTGGCCAGCAGGGACAGGGAAGGGATCTGACCCCTGTACTCGGCACTGGTGAGGCCGCCCCTCGATTCCTGTGTTCAGTTTTGGGCCCCTCACTACAAAAAGGACATTGAATGACTCGAGCGTGTCCAGAGAAGGGCAACGAAGCTGGTGCAGGGTTTGGAGCACAGGTCGTACGGGGAGCGGCTGAGGGAACTGGGGGTGTTTAGTCTGGAGAAGAGGAGGCTGAGGGGAGACCTCATCGCCCTCTACAGCTACCTGAGAGGAGGTTGCAGAGAGCTGGGGATGACTCTCTTTAACCAAGTAACAAGCGATAGGACAAGAGGGAATGGCCTCAAGTTTCTCCAGGGAAGGTTTAGACTGGATATTAGGAAGCATTTCTTTACAGAACGGGTTGTTGGGCGTTGGAATGGGCTGCCCAGGGAGGTGGTGGAGTCCCCATCCCTGGAGGTGTTTAAGAGTCAGGTTCACATAGCACTGAGGGATCTGGTGTAGTTTGGAACTGCCAATTTTAGCTTAATTGTTGGACTGGATGATCTTCAAGGTCTTCAACGATTCTGTGATTCTGTGAAATACTCCTAGAATTTAAAGCAAAACTGATCTCCACTGTTAAGTGGCAGAAAAATTTACAAAAGTTTTAAAAACAAATAAACCAGATATGATGGAGCAACATCACTAGTAAAATGTAGCCTAGCCTTTGCTGTTTCTTCCAGATTCTGCTTGAACACTATGGTGAGAGTGAGTAATCGATTGTGATGGGGAAGAGAAACTGGAAAACTTTTCATTAGTCTTATTAATCATCACAGCAAAAAGCCAGAAATAAGGCTTTCTGCCAAGAGTATTACATTTTAAAATTCTTCTAGAAGAAAGTTATCCTAAGAAAACATCTACCATTTTGTCCTTTCACCCTTATTCTTTTATATTACTTTAGAAAATCACTGCTAGAGCAGTGTGTTTTAAAAACAGGCCCATGAGACAGGAGGGATGTATTTTCATACAATCTCCAAGTATTGTAGCACTGTATAACAATTTAAACGCAGCTTAACTATAGTCTCACTGTAAAAATTAAAAAAATATCTAAAATACAACTATATAATTTAAACTAAACCGAGACATTTTTTTGTGACATTTTTGTTTGTTTGTTTAAGATCTGCTGGTACTGTTGTCAGTAAGTGACAGATATACACAACTGTAAAATGTTCAAAAGTCTTCTTTCAGATGGACACCTTGCACACCTTTAGCCATGCTTAAATGATTATGAGCAATGGGTGTTTCTGGAAGGCTAGAGGAAGAGAAGTCCTTATTCTGTAAGATAATGCTCTTCAGGTGAAGAGTGTCATTCTCACTGAAGACTCTGATTAAAAGATGAAGCAGCTGTAATGACCATACTGCATTCAGAAATGCACTATACTAAACTTCTGTAGTCACTGAGATAATGAAAATCTAATTTGATGTCCTTCTACAAACAAGAGCTATAATTTAAGGATCTTTTTCAAACCTGAAGAAGTGCAGTGTTGACTTATTCCTGACACCTTTGACTTGAAAAAAGAAAAAAAAAAAAGAAACTTCTACTTTATTTTTGTCTAGCTTTTCAGACATTGCATTTAATTTTCCTACATAGTAACTTTGAAACAAAGATGACTCAGTTTTGAATTTGGACACGGGAAGATGGCACCTTCCCTATGCAGAATACCTGGGAACCCGCCTACCAGAGAGTATATGCCCTGCATGGTGCTCCAGAGGAAAGCTAAAAACTTGCAAGAGCTATAGGAAGGAAGTAAAAGAATTATCTGAGATCTGGAAAACTTATTTCCTAGTGAAAAATTTAGGAAGCTCAAACTATTTGAATTGTCCCTAAAAACCCCAATCTAGTGAGAAAAAAAAACCAAAAAACCCTTAATCCCCAGTGAACCTATGCCTGGATCAACTGTAACTGCCCACTTAAAGTTTTCTAAATTCACTTCCCACTCATATTGCACTAGACAGTGTCATGTGGCCCACAAAAAAATTACAATGTGGCCTCATTTTGTTGCATTATAATTCAGAACTATGAAAGAAGTGCAACTGTGAGATCAAATTGTAAACTAAATGACAGAGATCACGTAGTGTTAATAAACTATTACCTTTGGTTTCAAAACATACCTAAGCTTCTCAGAAACTCTTTAACAAAAAGGCTTCTATCTATACAGTTGGCACCTTTCTCACATAAGCAGCATGGTCATATCATAGACACTTATCAAAGTCAGTAAAGACAGTGTCAGTTTTATTCAATTTTTTTCCCTGAATAATGTGTTTCTCCTTTGAAAGAGTGACCTGTGTGCATAACTGGGTGATTAAAATATTCACTTGATAAAACCAGAGAGCAAACAAGAGAATGAGAAAAGGGTTGAATTTCATCAAAGAAATTTGTCATTATTTCACTAGGTCGAGAATTTCACACAGCTTATGTTTGAGCTGATTCATTTTTTAATAATGAAAACAGTGTAAGCAGTAATATCTTTCAGTCCTTATTTTTCTTCACTTTAATGAAAATTAGTGATAATGCAACATTTTGAGGCTATTGCCTATCGTTCTGAGGGAAAATTACTTATATACGTTTGCTGACTGCTTTGCTAACAGTGCTTTTACTTCCTCACCAAGCCAAGGCCAAACCCGATCTAATCCACTTTCCTGACACTACTGAATTGAGCCTTATTGAACTTATACCTTAGCTAGGTTTACGTGACCAAACATCGATACTTCAGTTCCCTCTCTCAAAGACACACACACTCCCACAGAATATTTCTGCCTAACAGTGTTTACTGAGAAGTGGATTATGATAACTTTCCTCAGAGTTTCTTGTGTTTGTGCTTTATTTTTACCTCTGCAAACAGGTCTTGGCTCACAGAAGCTATCAAAGGCAGCAGCATCTAAGGATGTCTCTATCTTATTCACAGAGAGGAAAAATATAGCTAATTCCTTTTGACATTAATGGGACTTGTATATACATGTCCTTCAAGTCAACAGAAAAAAGGACCTTAAAGTTGTCACAAGGAGAACAGAGTAAATGAGACACTGGAAAGACAGAGAAAAAGCTATTTCTTTCCTGCATATACCCAAATTGCCTCAACAACACATTTTTGTCTGTGGTTTTATGTGCCAGCCTTGATCCCGAGACATCCTAATATTTAAATGTTTAATGAATACCTGTTGGAACTAAAAAGAAATATGCTTAAAAGCTGACCTAAAAGAATGCTTAATGAGATCTAGATAACATGTCAAAGTTATTTGTTGTGATCTTTACTGTTTTAAGCCCTTGGCATCACTGGTAAGTTCCACTTAAATGAAGTATCCCAGGCTCCTCAGAAATATAGAGATGTTTTTAACAATGGACACATAGATCTGTTGCAGCTCTTCTCATTTCTCTATGCACTGTTAAAACAATAGATAATGTGCTGAGCAGTGAAGGACTTCTCCCCCAAGGAGCATAAAACTAAACGGGCAAAACAGGTTCAATGCAGAATAATGCAGTTCAAATAGTGACATTTTTTTTCTCCACAAAACAAAGATAAAGTGATCATTTGGGTACTTTTAGAGAAAAGGGAGCCAAGTCAGCATCAGCAAAATGCATCATCAACTTTTTAACAGACACCTTATTGCCACTGTGTTAACAGACAGGTAGGAAATGAAGTTCAAAACAGAGGTCACTATGTGACCTCTACAATGAATAAAATATGCCACAGGTGAATAAAAGGGGAATTTCCCCCTCCCAGGGCAACTTGAGCATCCACACAATAGGAAATGCACACGCAGTATACTGCCTTGGAGCCGAGACAAATAGTCTCTTCTCTATCCCCTGGGTATTGTAAGGCATTGAGATTCAGGATTTGGTAGCATTTCTAGTGGTCTGTGGTTTTGACATGACCATAATAGGTATTATTTGTGCTTTGTAAGTTAAAACTTTCATTGTCCTAAATACTCCAGCCAAGATGGAGGATAACTGTATTACAGACTGCATGAAAGTCTTAGTCATTAAGATTACACACTCCCAGAGAACAAAAGAATAATGAAGTCTCTGGCTCCCCTTTTAGAGAAGCAAACTTCAGACAAAGCAATGTTAATTCACCTGCCCAACAAGACACAGAAACTGCAGGACAGAACCTACTCTGTTTTAAAGGTTGCTGCCTGACCACAGCAGCCTTTGGTAAATCACAACTCGTGTTTCAGTGCATTCATCAGAGAAACAACTGTGGACAAATGTGATTGTGCATTGACTCTTTTAATCAAGGTACTTGAAGTGTATAAAAATCATAACATTTTCAATCTGATGTGTGTTCAGAACAAATATACACATTCTGCCTGTGGCTACCAACTGGCAGATACCATACGTTAGATACAAAAAAATATTGCCAGATATTGTAATTTAGAGTTAAAAGAAAAACCAAACCAAAACAAAAGATCTTCAGAACAGGAATATCATAGATTAATTTTTAGCCTATTAGGCACACAATCAACATAAATTCTGAGTGGGTTAACTCTTGTGAGAATAAATGGAACAGAAAAATACATTATAACATTCTCCAGCAATATTCCCCATCTGAATATATCTAAGTAGAAGAAACTTCATTTTCTGACAGAAAAACCACAACAGCACAACTTCTAGCATTGTGATGGAAAGAAAGGAGGCTCTGCTTCCTCCCCAGAGGTTCCTGACAGAAGATCTTACAGAAGAAAAAGATGAGACCACATTCCAAAACCACAGAGTCTAAAGCCTTGCAAACAAGTAAGGCTTGCAATTGATCATCAGGGTGAGAAGGAACAACAGAGGATAGGGAAAAAAAAAAAAAGCTGTACTTTAATTTCTACACGAGACTTCTAAGAATGAGAAGAAAACTTGCTCCAATTAAGAGAATATCAACGCCTCAAGCTAGTGTAACTTTGATCTTATTCTTTGCCAGAGAAAAGAAATTTCATCTCTTCAAAGCTTCAACCAAGTAGAACCAAGTTATTAAGGAGCAAGAAAACTTAAATAAGAGCCCTTTAGAGAGACCAAGGGCAAACTGACAGGTATAATATTTTAATCGACTGCCTACATCAGAGGAATTAAAATAATAATATATCTCTATTGCACAACAGTAGTCATATATATTCATCTGAGAACTGAGTGGCATAAAACATGCAAAATTTCATAGTATCTTCAGCCTTTTCATTTCTACTTTACTTTTTAGATTTGGAGAGTCTCATTTTTTAAAAATATCAGTTACCACCACTTAACACAATATTAAAAATTATTATAAAAAGTATTTTATAAAATTATATCATTGACTTTTGAAAATATCGTAAATATTAATTTACAGCATTAGGCTGACAGCCACAGAAACTCAGATCCTATATAGGTCCTCAGAACAAATTAGTGCCCAGACAGAAGCAGCGGGAGCTTTTCCAAATCAATTGCGAAACCCATCGCAACCCTAATCTTCCATTGCCATACCACTTAGTACTGACCTCCCCTAAAAGTGCTGGCAATGGGTGGCACAGGCCCTCCTGCAAGTGTTGGGGCAGGTATTACCTAGAGCTGACTGTGATGGTCCCCAGCCAAGTCACAAGGCAGACTTTCCAAGAGCAGTCAAGTGACAATAATTTTCAGTTGCTACTGGTGGCTGAGCACTCAGAGGCCCCGCACAACTGCAAACTTTCTGTCTTTCAAAAGAGATTAAAATCTTTACATCTTTAAATAAAGAACAAGAAAACAGATTCAAAAACCCAGAAGAGAAAAGGGGTGGCTATGGCAAGCATGATGTAAAAATAACAAAATGTATTAACCTTTATAAGCTTTATAAGCTAGATATATGTAGCCAATCCATGTGCTAAGTTTACTTTTACCATCTGCCTGACCATTAAGATCAGGTTAGGAAACCAGCAGCAGTTTATAGATTTCAGTTATCAGCTGTCTCCTCCAAGCCATTCAAACAGCAAGGGCTAACAGAAAAAGATTAATTTGGTTAAAACAAAAATAAAAGCTAATGGCATCTAGAACTAAGGGCATCTGTATTTTAAAGGATTAAATTTAAGATGAGGAACTTCACTAACACCTGTTTGTGCCTGAGACAACAGAGGCATATTCTGGCACAGGTGATTGTGTTCTTGGTACCTCAATTCTGTCACATTTACATAGAAGACCTTTAATATGTACAACCTGGAGTGAATGTAAAGTTAATAAATTCAAAGAAATCTATAAGGTAAGCAAGTTCAGTCAGAACTTGAACTTTTTTCATGACAGTTTGTCTCAAGACGGGGCAGCACATCATCTTCAGATGGTTTCTGATGCCCCTGCCCTCTCTGCTCTTACTAAGCATTTGTATTTATTTGTATTTATTCTTCTGAATTCTTCACTGGCATTTTACTGGACACAAATATCTAGTGACTTGGATCACTGTTAGATTTATAACATCATGATGCATATTAAACAATAGAAAGGTCTTTATTTCGCCCTTTTAAATGCTTATTTGCAATTTATTTGAAAAAAATCTCAGTAAGGCAATAGGGTAAGTAAAAGAGGAAGACGTCAATCATTCACTGGAGAGGCTCAAGGTCAGACCATTGAAAATAATCGCCACAGACAACTGAAGCAAAAAGTGCATGATCTCTTGCTTTGTGAAATCATCAGTTCTGACTTTTATATTATCAAATCCTTGTAGACAAACTAACACTTATGAACTTAGTTATTCCATAAGCTAATCAGAACCTAAAATCTTTTTCATCTTTGAATGATATCTTAACAACTTAGTATCAGCTCACACGGAAAACCTGATTAGCAGAGACAGGTGACAACAGCAATGAATTCTAGTGTGTGTGGGACCATTATTATGCTGTTAAAACACAAAAGGAAAATATTACCTCCTACAACTTTTTTTTTGAATTTGAGGAAAAGACCATGCAAAGATGTTTTATATGAAATCCAGTCTGATCTTCCTTTACTTATCTATAGTCTTCCCTTCATCAAATGAATGAAAAGTTTTCATCTCCCCAGTGTATGGTCTAAATCAGTATTCCATTACCATTATAAATGAATGTATTCTGAACCTTAAATATGCAAACTGTATTCTTCTGAACAGGAAAATCCAGCAAGTACAGTAGTTCATACAACCTCCAACCTAGTAAAGAAAAGACTTGGCATAGCTACATAACATAAAACATACATAATGTCTCTAACATCACCTCAGTTTGACTGTTAATTTTAAACGATCCCATTAGTCTTGAGAAAATAATGCATGCATTGCAGGATATTATTCTGCATTTTGAGGAAGGTCTTCCAGGCATACTGAAAAGAGGCATTATGGAATTTATATTGGTACTATTCTGCAGACAATAAAATACTACTGAACGTTTTTTTGTGGAACAAAAGGAATTGATTATCAGGAGTTACAAACTGAAGAGCATCAGCCTGTGCAAACAGGTCTTACCTATACTGGTATTAACAGAACTCGGTGAAGGAGATCCCTTTGGCCTCTACTTTCAGTATTTAAAATCATGCTGCCATGATGATGGGAAAAATATTACTAAGATACTTACATGGAAGTTCTGGATTGAGTTACTTTGCAACAGTAAATAAGAATGCCTATTCCCTATTTTACAGTTGATGAAAACAACGCACAGGACCATTGTGCTACATAGCCTGGCACACAACTTATGACTTACTAAGGAAGGGTATCCTGATGTAAAGGCATGCTATCCATGTCTGCTAGATTGTGATGCTACCTATATGCTTTACATTACGCAGATACTGTCAGTTACAGTATAATTATATTTTTCATCTCTATTCCCTCTACATGCATGCTATGCCTCAAGTCATTATCACACTCATTAAAACACAGCAGTACTGTATCCCATGTCAGCATTTAAATGAAGTATGAGGATATATAACAATACAATTAACAGAAGTATTCCCAATGAATGGGGCCTTGAAAAACAAAGAGAAGCCTTGATGGGAATGATTCTGCACTTGAGGCCTATACACAGCAATCACTAGGGCTTTTCATCGTTCTTTTTAAAAAAAGAATTGACATGCCTGATGGAAGGAGAAAGAGAGAGAAACTACAATTTTGAAGCTTCATTTTTATTCAAGGCGTAGCACAAGGACATCGAGAGGCAGCCTAGGAAACACAAGATAGAGTCAGAAATGAAGCCTGATTTAGTATCTGAATTCATTTATTCTTTTGAGGTTCTGCGTAGCACCTGACAGGAGGGCCTCTCTCCTGACTCACGCCTTTCAGAACTTTACAAATAAAAATAGCATGTCTGTCTGAACAAGAGAGAGCCCCAAAAGACAAAACAAACAGTAAGTTTTTATCTTATATTAAAATTTGTGTACTTTCCGCTCATGCAGCAAATACCTCTGCGTATTTATTTACCTTGGACAGGATGAAAGGTCACTCATTATGTGCATAATAAGCTAATCTCAATTGTAATTACACTGCAGAAAAAAAACACCAACCCTTCATTTGAAGGTTAACTAGATTCAAAATAACTCAGTTCTCATCAGGGTGTTGCATTTATTTCAATTAAGTCAATCAACTTAACAAGGATTTAATTAAAAACAAGTTAGCAAGTCAGAAGAAGTATCTGAAATGTAATTAATAAATATTTTAAATAAGCAATATGTAGCTAAATCAAATATATGATTATAAATGCACTACGCTATTATTTCTTTGCAGTCATTTGCTACTGGTCAACAACAAAAAGCACTCTACCCTGGGAATCCTGGCATGCAGCTCATCCTCGTAAAGACAAATGAACACAGTGCCCAGGAGGTGTAATGTTGAGCTTTCAAAGAATTAGGTAGAGAGATGAGTACCTATTTCCATTTGTTTTACCAGAGGGAGAACCCAAGCTTTGCCCACACTTTCTTTGCTCTATTTCACCCATTGCTGTTGGTACAAAATAGCTGTTCAAGGCAGTTAAACAAAACATAAAGTGTCTTTTCACTGAACCAACATGTTTTGTTAGTTGTGCAGTTTCTTTCCTCTGCAAGCGCTCGGTGAGTTGGCAGAGTAGGGAGCAAAGCACTAATGAACAAAACCAGACAACTGTCAATACGAAGAAACTAGTGTTCATAACGGCCATACAATCTCCCCAAAAAGTCAGTAATGTCCATCTGACGTGTTCCCGTTCTGTCCTTTCCGTTGTCTTTTGGAAAATTATGCATCTCATCCCTGGCTTTGCAGTCTAACAATGCTTAGACCTCTGCTGCCCACAGTGTCCTTCAGTGTTTGCCAGGGATCTCTCCACTATGTAGTACCATTATATTCTTTCCTTTGTTTCTGACATTGCTGGAGGGAAAAAAAAAAAAAAAGTACCCTCTGCCCCCAAAATCCCCAAGCAAGACTTCTGTTCTCCTCATGTCATCATTAAAAATACTTTAATCTGTTGTTGCCAACAATGACCAACTTAATTGTAACACAACAGCTGGAAACATATTTCAAGTAAACATACTTTTAAGTTAAGGGCATATATATACCCGAATGAAAATTTGTGTCTATCTCCATTGTTTACAAGTGACTGAGCACATTTTCTTTCATGTATCTGACACATTGAGAACAGAAGCATGAAGATTAGGACAAGAATGATCAAATGTGTCAGCTCCTCTTGGGCAACTAAATTTAAGAAGCCTATGCTTGATCTTTCAGATTACTTCACATTATACTGCACTTTTCACCTTCAGACCACATTTCCTACTAAAATGGCCCCAGCTACACCTATAAGTGCTCCAAACCTAAGTAAATCAACCTGTAGTTCCTGATGTGAAGCCCTCAGAGTATAAGCAGCATAGAGTGAGCAGTTAAACTTGAGAATTTTTATATCCACATGATTTGCACAGCATCGCTGAGGAGTTCTGGGGCAAAGGCAAAGCTGAAACTCAGCCATGTTGTGAACACAGTCTCTTGGAGTCCTCTACATCATGCACTATGAGTTGCACTGTCTATACACAGTCCTCAAGCAAATCCACCTCACAGACAGAGCTAGCAAAAGTTTTGAGGAATTTAGAGGGGAGAGCCTCTGTAATCATGTAATTAACTAGATGCATCATAATGTGTATGCACAAAGATGCTATATTAGTCATAAATGGTTCAACTATATGCCCAGCATTCCTGGCATGCAAGATCTTGACTTTATGGATTTCACAGCTACTTGCCAGAAAGGAAGGGTTATTGACTTAAATAATGAGCCTGTCTAGAGAAGGACAGTGAATAGGCACTCTGCAGTCCTGTTCTTACCAGCTTTTAGCTTGCTTTTTTTTTTTTTTTGGCTCTATTGCCTCTCTAGCTTGTGCACCCATGCTCCTACCTGTAACTCTGCCCAGTTCCTTCCATTTTTTTCACAAATTCTCTCAAGGTTTAGTCAAACCACTTTTAATCCATTTCTTCAGAAAGTATTGGATGGGAAGTGTTCTTTGAGAGCTCGAAAATTTTCAAATAACTCCAAGTAAGTGACCTGAAGCAGACAGAGAGCAAGAACAGGATTCTTTTATGATACTGATACTGCATCATCCAGGAGACAACCTGCAGAGTAAGACCTCTCTACAACTAACACCACCAAACTATTTCTTATCCCTTTTCACCCAAATTACTTTGGAACCAAGCTGTCGTAAATTGGCAACTGCAACTTATGCTTTAAGCCTTTCTATTTCAGCTTTATTGAAGACACTCTGCAGAAATATTTTGTAAAAGACTACACTGAATTGCAGAACACCAAGTTAAATACAATGATCATCTAGACTGAAAAAATAGAAGTTTTGTGAGTCTTGGTATGAGTTTGCACCAAAATCATTATATTGTGCAATGAACTTTTCAAGGACTTAAGTAGAATTCTTCCAGAAAAGTGCATCTTAATACCAGTTACCTCATGGTAAATGGTGATTCCTGTAAGAAAATGTTCTTCTGTTTTGCCAACAGCATATATTTTGTCTGGTCTACCCACACATCCACATGCCTGGGAAACTTGGGATTTTTAAAAGAGACAAAGGAGGAAAACAATTGTACATGTTCCTTGTCAAAAATACTGGCAAATAAAGCCCTGATTTCTCCTCATCCACCGGGCTGCTTTGGCTCCTCTACTCCCCCTTCTGCCCCATGCAAGCCGAACAAAACAAAACGAATTGAGGATTCAATACTACGGTGCTATACAGAGGGAATTCTGCTATTCCTGGGAAGAAGAATGGAGCACTGAATGCCTCCTGTTCCCTCCCCAAACTTAATCATCTGGATATAGATAGTATTTTTGTTTGATTTCTTCCATGCCTTGTAGCAGAAAAGAACATATTTCCCTGAATAAGACAGACAAAAAGCAATCAAAGACGTTTGGATGCAGTACGGAATGTAATTATTTTTCTTTTTAACTCTTTGACTCAATTTATTGCTGCCCATCTTATTTTGCTTTATAAAGCAGCACTGGAGGAAAAACAGCCTCATTCTTTAGCCAAGATAGTATGCTAGTTTGTGAGCCAGTTTCCCTTTCACCTCAGATAGACAATTCTCAAAACTACAATACAAAGCAGAGTAGTTCTAATACAACTTTTGGCACAGCAAATGATGCAGTATTTTTAATTATCTATGACAGGCACCAAATCTCTACAGGAATATTATCTGAGATTTAAGCTGGCTTTTTTGTGTCTTCCCTCAGACTCCATGCTGATGTCACCCCTTCTATTTTGAAACAACTTGGCAAAGGATTGGTGAATAACGATTCGCAGGAAGAGAACAAATACTTTGGTGAATTGAACCCATTTTGGTTTAGTGTTCCCCTTACTCCCACCTGTCAAATATAGTTAAAACAGATGATATAAACTAAAGCTTTGCCTCTCATTCAGAGGTAATTAAAGGTACCCCTAGTACCACGTCACTGAAAGTCCTCAACATCCACATATCCGCATCTCCAACATCCACGGAAGCTCTCTGAAGTGCAGCATATTTTAAGCTGATCTAATATTCTGCTCATTTTGCTAAAGAATAGTGGTTTGTTATAAGGAAGTTCTCATGACTTTCCCCTAAATCTGCAAAAAGCCATAAATACCAGGTAAAACTGTTTCAGCAAAATGCTATCAATGTACTAGGGAGACTTAGTACAGGGTGAAAGTATTTTCTTCTTATGAATCCCTTAAAAACAGGGAGTCCCAGCAAAAGTAAAGAAGAGGCATTTTTTTGCAAAAGAATGACCCAAAAAATCATAAAAGGGATATTAAGACATCTGTCTGACTTCTGTTCTGATGAAGGACCATCTCTGAAAATATTTTTTCTAATCCGATGTTTAAAATCTTCAGTGAGGAAGATAGCTTGCCCTCTTTCTAGCAATACCTTACAGAATGACGGATGTTGACTGCACTCCCCAATTAAATACTTTTTAAAAATTAAATTTAAAATAAAATATTCCCCCATAGATATATTTCTAGATCTCAAAAAAATGTTGCCGTGTTCCTAAACACTTTCTTCAACTGCTGCTTAGAGTGCAGAGTCAACTGCTAGACGCAGCAGTACGTCTGAGACCTGAGTGACATTTGTGTAGTTGCGTAGACCAATTATCTCCCCACATTTCACAGAAGAGTAACACTGGTCTCTTTTGTAACTGCATCACATTGCCAGACTTCATTCAGCCTGAGGTTCCAACAAATAGACCCTGTTATTCTGGCTGCACAGGTAGTCATTCCCCATGATGTGTTTGTGAATCTCATGTTTCCTGAGAGCAGCACTTTGTACTTGTATTAAATTTGGATCAAATTTAATCTTGTTGCCATTACAATACACATATCAACTCCATAACCAAGAACCACACTGTATCTCCCAACTGCCCCATCGACATGCTGTGGTACCTGGGAGAGGGTCTGCCCTCTGTGTTTCTCACAGACAGCTATGATGCACTGAAGTCTCTGTGCTAGATGGACTGCAGAAATACTCCTTTTAAACTACCATGTCAAATAAACCACCCTAATTGAGCAAGAGCAGTACTGGCTTCAAATCTATTTTTAGCTATTGAAGCTGACTAAATATGAAGGAAAACACTATGGCACTTCAAGGGAGATAGCGAGAGCTGAGCACTGACTGAGAGCATCGTGCCTTCTAAGCAAAATCCCTTTCCAGGGTTCCCCCAGTAGCAGAAATACTCACAGAGGGCTGTATATGCACTGCATGTTTGGACCCCAAGCATCACTAGACACGAAAGCTAACAGAAAGACACAAATACTTTCAGTTTCAGGTGAAAATGTGAATTGAAAAAAAAAAAAAAAATCAACTAAGTCATTTAAAATAAAACTGCTACTCAAAAGGAAAGAAAAATATATTCATCAACTATTCCCTCAGTACTTCTCATTTTCACTTAGACTCAAAATGAGAAGGATGCCACTGACAAGTACACCATAACCATCCATTATATCTGACACTGAGATCATTTACTGTATATTAAAAAGAACTATTCTGGCACTTGTATACAGTAGTGTCAACCTTAATTGCTAAGATGCACTGAACAGCTCTTCTAAACATAGCAATAATTTACATTTTAAAAACACATCAAAGGCACAAACAGGTGCAAACACTCCATTGTGCCATATGAAACCCTTGTTCCTACAGCTGTGAGTCAGGACAAGTGCACATGCATGTATCAGCTTGGGAGTAAAAGGAAACAAGTACAGTGCTAAATCCTGAGTCCAGAAAAAACAATACTGCAGGCTTTATTCCAAAATAGTGAAACAACATGCTTGGAAATGAAAGGATTTTACAGGCTAAAAAATAGTGTGTACAAATAAGCCACAGTTACTACGTGATATCCTCACAGGCAAACTAGGGAGACATGGTGTATGGCAAAGCACACTAAAATAGGCTTACAGCTATTGATAACAACATCTATTTATTGAGGAATGCAAGGATTACATGTGTGAAGTTCACAAGAGCCGATGTTCAGTACGGTATTACCTATTATTTTTATCAGTGAGTTAGATGGTGGAACAGGGAGTATGTTTTATTAAATTCAGAGATCACACTAAACTGGGAGGGATTACAAGAATTTTGGAGGCCTTGATTATAATTCAAAAGGCACTGAAGAAAACTGAGAAACTGTCCAAACGCTGCAGCTCTCATGAATGTGTGCAACACGCTGCAGTAATACAGGAATGCTCATTTGCACAAATTCAGGACAGAAACTCAACAAAGGTTTGACTGTGAGAGATTCCAAAAACCAGGACCTGACGGCTACAATTTATCACAAAACGAATGTACATCAACTGTGCTCATACTCTTAAATAACAAAAATGCTATCAGTCATCCCACTGGGATAATCAGCCTTCTACATATGAGACATGAAGTAACTTTCCGTTCTCCTACTGAGATCTTGAGATACACTAGGAGTCTCTCCCTGGAAACTTTAATGGGAAGTCCCATGAGGCAGGGACTGTGCTGACCTTGGTCAGACAGTAAAGGAAGCTGCCTGCAATTGATCATCACTTCAGTTGATCAAACTCAATTCGCCATGGATTAGGTAACTGCAACTCTTGGCAAGGTTCCTGTTAAACACAGCTAAATGGTAAAATTGGGGAAGATGTATCTGGGAAGCATAAACAGCTAACCTGTCCGCTCTTTTAGATTGGATAAATCACCCTACAGGAATACTGCAGCTTACACCCTTGATGTAAGAAAAGGTAAAAAAGTAAAAAAAGGAGGGCTCCAGGTGGCTTGATCAATATCACTGTACCCTTTCTAAAAGAACTGAAACCCTATAGGGGTTGCAAAGAAATGTGGCTGGGGTGGAGAGAACATCAAGAGTGGAAATGAACAGATGGGAGATAAGCGGGATATGGCAGACGGGCTGACGGAGCAAAGCAGCAGTCAGAGTTAGCAAGAACAACTGGCAGAGAAGGCAGCTAGTGGGAGCAGTCGGCAATGGTCCTGGCTGGCAGGGAATGGCTGGAGATGAGTGGTCACATCAAGGTCAAAAGCATTGCTCCAGCGAGGTGTCCTGATGCAGCCGATAAAAGACAATCCACTTGGCTAAACAAAAGAGCCTCGATACCTGCTTCAGCAGCACGATGAAAACTTCCCCTAGATGGACTCTTCTTACTGAGGTTTGTTCAAACGGATTTATCCCACAGACTCTGGTGGCTGTGGTTCAACATCAGGGTAATGAGCTATCACACCTCTTTGACCTTGCTGCACTGCAATCAAGCATTTGGTGTCTATGATACACATGGAGCATAGGGTTGGTTTGTGTGTGAGTGCTGCACCACAGATGCTCAGAATGATCCATCCAGGAAGGGAACAACTATGCAGAGCAAAAGCTGGTGATCTCTCATGCTGGGCCTTTGAAGCTTGACAAATGCAATGGAGATGAGGTTTACAGGTGTGCCAGGATAAATCAGGCATGGTCTGGAAGGGGATCTTGATAAACAGCCTGAAAAACTGGTAGATGCTTATGAGAAAGGAACACTTTCTCAGCAATCTTGTAAGCATTTCACAGACAAACAAAAGCAGCAGTAAACTGTGATGTTATTCAAATGTGACTCAAGACTAAATGCATGAACATTTGTGATGTTCTGGTGCAGACTCAGACTGGAACTTACTTGGGAAGTTTTGTAGTTTGGAGTTTGGCAATACAGTCCTATTCCCCATTATAACATATTACAACCTCTTTGTGAGTGACTACATTCAGCTCACACAAACTGACTTTAACCATACACCTGAATGAACACTTTCATACTGCCATCGCATCATGGGCACTTCCTATTGGCAAGTTAAGTGTCATGACTAATATCTGCCTCAAAATATTTGTTTTCTCTGATTCTTCTCCAGAGAGAGAATTCTGCATGAAGAGTATCATTTACTTTAGCAAGTAATAGTATTGGGAATTTCTGGTTTTAATTTAAAGAGAAAATGAAGTTAAACGTGTTCTTATTGTTCTTTTGAAGGCAGGTCCTCCTTCTGCTTGGAGGAAAAGGTGGTGAAGCTCACACTGATCACTTGAAACAAAAAGTAAAACTTCATACAGGAAAAAAAACAGCTTCTGTGAAAGGTTTTTCTCCTGCATGGATAAGGCTTTGTTTGTTTGTAGGGGAATGGGGACAAGAGGAAAGAAAGCAGCATAGGTTTACTTTGTAGAAAAAATTCACAATTTACGAAGAGGTTCAGAAACTTCTGATTAGCAGAGAGTAAAATTAAGCAAGAAGCTATACTTCCAGATGTCACAGCTAAAACCAGCCACCTGGCTGGCATCTCTAAATCTTCTAATTATTATCCAGCAAAATGCAGTAGCAAATGTTGCTTTTACTTATTTTCATAAAGGCTTACAAGTAATTGTCCTTGATGTATTCTTGAAAGCTGTTAGCAGAGATTTCTGTGCCATCTGTACATCAATACTAGTTTTCCTCTTTGTTGTTTTAAAAGAATGAAACAGCATAGGACTGTCCAAGACTTTTAATCTGTTTTTATGGAATCAAGAAAAAGGGGACAGTAAGTACAAGACCCCTAAAATCAGGACTTACATTTTAAATAGATTAATATAATTTACATCACATTTAGACCTGCAGGCATAGACTTAAATTGTATTATGGGTTAAACATCACACGCAAGCTTACACTAGGAGCAAGGAGGAAGTTCTGCCATCCATTTTCTCACATAAAACACTCTAATGTTGTACCTACAGATTTCAGCTGGTGATCCCTCCTGCAACACCCAGTTCTGATTCTTGTTTATACTTACAATGACATCTACCTTACTTGAATTATATAGCAGTTGATGAATACCATCTAAATACCTGGTAAAACTACCCCTACATAAATCCTGAAGTTTTTTATCAAGAAAAAAACCTCCAAACCCAAGTCTCCCAACTTGCTTCATTCTCCAAAATAGTCCATGATTTGGGTTTGCATTTCATAGGTTGTGATTTGTAAATTGCTTCTTGCCCACAGAATAAAATCTTAGAAAGATAATGAGTCCTTCCTTCCAGAAACTGAACTTATATGTATGAGTGGGCAGCTCTCACCACTGATGCCAGCAGGTTTCTGAGAACAGAACCTGTAAAAGTTTCTTGAAATAAGTGAAGGAGAGAATCACATAATTGTTGGCTACAAGGATGCTCAAAGCAAAAGGAGGCACAGGCTTCTGTTTCTGTAACTATTTGCAGATAGATCTTCTGACTTAAGGATAGGAAATAGCCCTATCTTCAAGTGCATATATGACATTTAAATAAGTTATAAACAATTGACAAAACCCAGTATTTCCCCTACAAAGTACCATGGGAAACTGTACTACAATTTTTTTTTTTTTTTTTTTTTTTCTTCAAAGTATCAGGCCTAAACATTTGCTCAGGAATTGATACCCAGAGTAGTTGAAAAGAGACAAAAGCCTTTTGAAATGAGATGAAGTACAAAACTCATATACTTGGATCCCCTCCTGAAGTCAAGAATTTCTAATAGGTTTTCTTAGTAAAACAGACTTGAATACTTGAGTCTTCATGCTTTAATTTTATAGCTATTTACATTTCCCTTTGCCTCTCATTATCCTTATTATCATTATACAAATATGGGAATCACATGATCCTTCAATAGGAAAATAATGAAACCAGATTTGCTAAAAGTTTTCTATCTACACAGGAACTACACAGTGAGGCTTGAATTTTCCAAGTCTTTTTCTGGAAGAAAATATGGATTAAACAGACTTAAAATGTTCTATAAAAACTAATGAATTTTGTTGAACACAGATGCAAAATCCACTATTTCTAGGTAAGGTCAAAGTATTTCCTTTCAAAGGCATCAAAGCAAACAACAAAGACTTTGCTGTTTTGACTTTGTATTACCACAAGGTTGAGTCAAGAACATTTAAGCTAAATGCTGCCTCTTTATCCAGCTTCACTGGGGATACCAATACCCAGAATCATTAATAACAGGGAAACAGAAAAATAGAGAAGACCTAATTTCCACTAACCCTCAAAACCAAAACACGTATCAGCAATTTATTAATTTTAATTCATATGACAAATACATGGCATAATTTATCAAATTTGTCTCAGTCTTACTGATATGTTGTTCATTAAGCCAAAGTAGGCTAGTCTTCACCAAAAAAATACATTTGTTAACACCACAGGAACAAAAGAAAGGAGTCAGCAATTGAATCAAATGCAAAAATGCATACTATTGTGTCTTTTTCTTCTATGATGATACACTTGGGTGGAAGTGACATTAAAACAATGCAACTTTTTAAAGCATTTACTTTTTCTGTTGTCAAGGACAACAGAAAATGTCAACCTAATTTCAGACAATATCACAGTAAGTTTACCTTTGCTTCCTGTCTACTATCATACAGCCAATAAGCTTTAAAAGATGATTTTTAAGGGAATGCACTCCCACTAAAAGGAATAGGGTGCGAAGGAAGGATGCAACAGAATGCTGGGATGTGTCCCATGCCGGAGACTGGTTATTAAACACTAATGAAAATACATAAACTATCTATCATAATTTTTTTTTCACAGCTGGCCATAACACTAATTCACAGGAGTAATCCCAGATACTTCAACTCTAAAACTGAACTCTAATAGAGAATTGAACTGGTAAGTATGTTTCACATCTGAAGCTTTTAATTACAAGTACTTGTTCAGTCTTGTTAATTATATTCTGATCTCTCCCTCAAAAGACAGGAAAAGAGAGAAGAAAAAAAAAAAAAAAAAAAAAGGCATCAGGGACCAAAAGCAGAAGCAGAACCACAGTCTTCCAAATTCTTAAACTGACACATTTTTTCACAATTCATTTTTAATCAATAAGACCTGCACATTCTTTCTGATCTTCCAGCCATATGTAGAGCAAAGTAAACTATTTGAGTCAGCAAAAGAAACCTAGGATATAATTTTTCAAAACCACCACAGTCATATGTTTAGCCATACGTGTTAACAGCCAGAGAGATGATGGAAAATTATTTTGCAGTAAAACTTTATAGATAATGCCAAGAGTAACTATATTAAAACTACTACTCCGGACCCTGCTGATTCTACTTGCCAGAGATTACACAGACCTCAAGGTCCTGTTTCTCCTTCAGAGTTGACTCCTTCTCCAAGCCTATGAAAAGTAACTATAAAGCAGCTGCACAGAATCATTGAAGTCAACACTGCAACTGAAAGTTTACCTCAAAACTTCAAAGGCAAACCTCTAACTTGCCGCACCACAGAGAGGACAAACTACCAACCCAGCACTGGTAAGTTCCTACAAGGCCATGGTCAAAATACAGCAGCATTCAAGGCTTTTTTCTCAGAGAAGTACATTCACTTAGATATTTATCATCACCTCACAGCCACCAATCCACTAGAAAAAAATCTCTCAGTTTAGAATGCATTAATAAAAAGCAAGAACTAAATCTGTAGCAGCTGTGACAGTTATAACTTTACTCCTATTGAAGCAGGTGCCAGCAAGAAGGTACTGCTCAAAGTCCTGGCAAATCAAATGTCATCATCTTATTCACATAAATTCTTACTGACAATTCAGCGGCAATCATCATGCTGAAATAAATCCACCTACAAAAAGCTCCAGTTTGACCATTTAAAACAAACCCTTAATAACTCACAAATTCTGCATTTATGGCAATGGATTGAAAAATACCTATCAGATCTTCGAATGCGATTGTACTGTCCATGCTCCTAATGAACATAAGCATTGTTCCAGTGGCAATTATATTTCAGCTATGTGTTTTCTCTAAGTACTAAAAAAATGTAGAATTTATCCATATAAATATAAAAGGCCAACAATGTCCACATTCTTTAAAATCTCAACAGATAAATACAATTTTATTTACAGAATATTCAATTTTTTAAATTGTTCCTCTTTTATTTGGAAATTCAACTTTGGATGATATTAAATTGTCATTATTATTGAATAATTGATTCTTATACTCAGATATTGAATGTGGAGCAACAGGTTAATAAGAAACATTTACTAGTACCCTTGTGTCACTTGTGAGATGTCCCATATCTGACCCTTGCATTAAGAAGTGCCATAAAATTATTTATTAATTGGCCTCAGAAGCTACACATATATTGTCACTGCTTAATTTTTCAGAAATAATCTGGAGGAGCAATCTTCAAAATTTACAGCACTCTAGCAAAGTATACTAATTTCAGAATTAGTATAATATGAAATTGTTCAAAAATTCTGAAATGAAATGCAGAAATTTCAATGACTTCTGACAAAAATCAGCTTCAGAATAATTTTTACAGCGTAACAGGTACTCCATTAAAGTCAAATGAGTGTCATGCCTGGCTTGGTATCAGATGATCATGGGACCCTCCCCGAGCTTTCTGGTGCACTCCAATGAAAGGGTGCCCTTTTTCCACAATGGAAATAGATGATATTCTGGTCCAAACAACCTTTTGAGAGCAGCATTTTGAAGCTGCTGTCTAGGTGGCGTTGCCAACAAGTACAAAACTCCACAAGTCCTTTCATCTTTAAGAGGAGCTAACAGCAGCAATACAGTAAAAAACCCAAACTAAAAACCAAAACACCCCCATGGCACACCTCTCAATAATTCATTATCACACATGCTCCCTCAGCTCTTTCATAAGAGTAGCTTCTCTCCATTTTAGAAGAATGGAAGAGACACAGAGGTCACGGCATTTAGACATTTTTATGGGATAATATTTCATCAAACATTTTTCAAGTTACAAGTACCAAAAAATATTTTCTAATTACTGAATAGTCCATAGAGGCACCTTCAGAAAAGCCAACAATTTTGCTAGAGCTGAGAGCATATGTGCCAACTTTCATCCAGGAGCAAATTATTCATTCAAATGATTAAGGTCCTACAAATACAATTTTCACAAAAGAACTTGTGACAAAATATTATAGCTGGGAAGAAAACAATTGTGTATGATTTCAAATTATTTTTGTCCTTTTTTCTCCGGAAATTAATGAAGAACTCTTCATCAACACAACATGGAATTCCTCTTTGCTTTTGTTGATTATTTCTTTTTAATTACAGATTTTCAAAAGAAAAATAGATTCCATTCACAGCTGTGACAAAGAAACATTTAAATTCCTTCCCTTGTTTTTGAGTGTACAGTGACTGGAGGGAATAATAAAGTGATGCCTATCCATGAAGAACTGATGTCAGCACCCCAGGATTATTTATCAGAAAAGATATTTTTACGAGATAATCTGGTTTGTCTACACCATGAAAGAGATTAAGGTGCCCAGGCCTGTGCTATATGCTCACTGTACTCACATTATTTTACCCATGTTCAGTGTTCTGAACTTCTTCCACATCCAAAGCACGGACCCTGGAACATTTCCTGCAGCATCTGGACCTCACCATTAAATACATACAAGGTGATTAAGATGTTTCAGGCTCTGAATTATGGAAAGACTCAGTAAATGAAGCTGGATTAGCAAATTGTTAAAAAAGCTTCTATTCAGACACATCTCTGCCACAGCAGTGACAAAATGGGGAAAGAGAGAAAATGGCATTGCACTTTAATGACATTTAGGACAATCTAATATGATAATGCGTTGGCTGAGGCTGCATTGACCCTGACAGTATAACCATTACAGACTTTGATATGCTATTCACAATTCACCCATTACCATTTACATAAACTCTCAGTTTCAAAATTATTCCTTGAATTAAAATGAGGTTAGTATCATTTTAGTTAAAGACATAAAACTTTGTAACATTTCAGATCATTTTCTTTCCTAGCTCAGATTTCATTCAAGGCATTGTATGGGTTGTTTTGCAAAGGACAGAGACAGTTTATAAATAATGAAGACTATGTGGTAGCAAGTCACAAAACCACAAAAATTCACACACAAAAAGAAAATAGGTCACACAGCTGAATGCCCGGAAAAAAAGTATGTACCTGCATAATACTCTGGCAACACGAAGACTTTATTCAACTTTGCCACAGAGCATCTATTAAACCAAAGAACAGCAAGCTCATGCTCATCATCCGAAAGGAGATATAGGGCTATACCTGTGACACAAACATTTCAACAGATCAGATCTGCAGGACCCTGTTCTCATATACACGGGGCTTTCCTCACACATGACCAAAGTCAGCACACCTATGTACTGAATTTCTTTCCTGCCAAACAGAAATGTGAATGTATATTAATGCAAATGAGACTCCAGCCCCCAAATAAAAACCTACCTGCATTAGTGTTGGGCCTACCCTGAATAAATTAAGAGTTAGCAACACATGAACTTGCTTAATTCTGTTATAAAACCATTCACCACTGGGGGTGTGGGAGTGCCTGTGTTATATTTTGCTTTTAATAGTGCTATCCTGAGAACAGTGGATAATTACATTTTTCAGCTGACTCAGAACAGGTATAGCAGCACGGGGACCAGCTGTGCTCACTTTCTCATTCTAGCATTTCCAAAGTAAAGACACGCTAAGTAACATATTGCTTTGACTGAACTAGGTTACAGATCTCCATCAGAGTATCTCCCATCTCATACTCCAAAATCCATAATTGCCCAATTGCAGCAAGAGATATCCAGAGACTTATTTAAAAAGTAGAAGTAACGTAAAGGAATGATATAGAAAACCGTTGCATCCAGAATTACTGAAATAACTTATCTGTAAAAGATAAAGGAAATGAACCTACATATGTAAAAGAAACAATATATATACATATCTATATATGCATGTGTGTATAAATATATAGTATATATAAATTTACATAGGTACAAATTTAATTTAAATATAGTTAACAATAGGAAAACAACACACAGACTATCTTGGTTTGACAGGCCTTTAGTATGGATGGCTTTATCACATTAGAATGGATCCTATGTTCTATTTAGTCCAGTTCCTAGTACCTCATAAAATAGTCTCTGCACAATCACCTAGTGAAATTACTTCTTCTGAAAGATGTACTACCTGCCCCACGAAGGCACCTATACCAAAAATCCTATACTAGGATCTAATTTAGGCAAAGGCACACAAGGGAAAATGAAAAACGAAAGCACAGAGAAATTATGCAACAAGTCTAAAGCTACACAGCAGAGACTGGGGCAGAATTAAAATGAGATTACAAGATCTGAACTCCCACATATGCTATATTATGTTTTCTTTCAGACCACACTGGGAATGCTCACCTCCACCCACTGCTCCGGATATCAAAAAATATATCTGCTCAACAGATTTGTGGAGCCAGTCTCTTCGCTCTATACAGCCAGAGAATCTGCTCCACTTTAAAAGCAAATTCACAAATAAATAATTGTGGATGGATATTGTGTTTTCTTTTTGTTTTTCTTTTTAAAGAAATAGCATTTTTTTCTCTAAGAGAATCCAGAATTTTGGTCTTGAAAAAATGAACACAGGAGTCTGAAAATACAATAGAAAAAATAGTCTTTTAAATGTTCAGCTTTCAAAAACCTCTATATGATACAAAGGTAGCTTTGATGCTAGTATATTTACAATGATGCTTTATTCATACATTTCTTTTATAGCTCTGTTATTAAGAATTGAATCAGGTACATACGACTTAATTCTTCCACTTCTAGTTCTGCAGTGAGAAACATATTATTGTTTTCTGATTGTGGTAAACCAAAATGAAATATATTAACTGTCTGTTCTAATATGATTAATGAAGTAAGTGTTGAGATATGACATGTATGACTGCTTTTCAACAAAAATGTCATATATAGAGAGAACTTTTTTATACATATACAAATGATTTCTGTATTTTTCAAAACTGCATATATATCTGTGGATCCAAGTTGCTAAAGTATGTTGCTCTGCTATCATTTACACTTAGTAATAAATTAGATAAAGAAAAAAACTTATCACTGAACAGTGTAGGTTTTAATTGTTTTTTAGTTTTTGGTGTTTTTTTTTTTTTAAATCAATAATATAAACCACACCTCTGTGTCCACTCATCCTGCTGTCATCTGAAAATTATTTCAGAGAAGCATATGAGGGGAAATTATTATTTGTTTTTGAATCAAAGGAAATGAAGAATTAAATGTTAAATTTCTCCTCAGATTAAATGAAAATTACAGTTGAAAGCATTTTTAACCTTTTGGTAAAGCAGCTTGCCAATGGCTGTGGATGATGACAATCCAGTGTCACATGAAAAAGTAGAACATAATATTAACATAGTATTGAATACTTCATGATAGGGTTTGCAAGGTCCTAAATTATCTTCAAAGAAAACTCCAAGTTACCTTTGCTCTGGAAAAAAGGAAATAAATGACCAACTAGGAAAATTACACAGTGATTCAGTACCAGGAACATAAAAAAACCATGATACTGATGCCACCTTAGCTAGAAGACAAACTCCCAAATTTCATGTCCTGCCACTCCAGGTAAGATCTGTTCCACTGCCTATCTCCCTCCTGCAGCCCCTGCATAAAAATCGCATATCCCTTACATCAATACTCAAAACCTAAAAAAAAAAATAAAATAGAATGTGCAAATTACAGCCTCACAAGGACCTACAGTCTTAGATTTTACGTGTAAATGGGAAGTTTTGGAGAGGAAAAAAACCCCAAACATCAGAAGATAAATTTTATTAATTACTCTGGACACATCAGTTTTGACTTCTAATCTGATACCAGTAATGTCTTTGGCATGTTTGTCCTCAGTTTCAAATGAGCCTGGCATACATCAAAAGCAAGCAGTGAATAGTTTCATATCACAGGTACTGAGTACAAAATCTGTAGCTTTGGAGGCATAATGGGAATCCCGAATTCACTGTAATGGGAAGTTGAGATCCCTTAGAGGCAGAAGAAATTACCACTGTACCTCATGCAGATCCTGCTCTGGTGCTGTTGTATGATGCAAGGAGAGGGATTCTCCTAGTGACTGAAAGCAATTTTGAAATCGTTGGTACCACTGTATATGCAAGAAGACAAAGACAACAGCATCACAGATGTAGCCAGAAAAGGCAATGGAAAACAATGAAATGGAAAACAATGAAGTATCAGAGGAACACTTGCAATGCAAGCATAGGAGAAAGCTCAGAGAGTGCATCTCAAGCATAATCTTGGCAGTAAGGAGAATTTTGAGAACAAAGAGACCATTCCCTTCATTATTCCTATTTATTTATTTATGAAAATGTAATTTTATGAAGATTTGTTCCACAAAGATGCAAATATTATAAGCAATTCTCTCATCACTTTTTCTTTTGAACAGAATAACCTGTAAGACTTTGAACACTAACCATTTAGTTTAAAAGACAGTATTCTATATAATCGCTTTTGGATATAGCTAGACAACAGCCAAATATGACACTGATCCTAATTATGTTACAGAGGTCCAAAGCAAATCTGACCCTTAAACAACTTACCAGGACCCAAAACCGTATTTGAAATAGCTAGGGATAGCTCTGTCAAACTGCTCATCAATAATGTCACTACTTTGCCATTGTAGGCACTGCAAAACGATGTTGAAAACTCACTTGGAAGCACTGCTTGAGAGAGAATTACGTAGCCCATTTTCTTGACCAGTTGTCTGTGGGTTTACTGTGGATTCAGCTAATGCCATAGGTTTTTGGCAGCTGGCAATATGCACAGTGTAAAATGTCATTCAGCTTCACTGTCTCAATCACTGTGCTCCACAGAGCAGAAAATTAAGTTTGACAGATTTGAAAGAGGTTGTTGTAATTTACTATAATTTATATAAATCATTATATATATATGGCTTTAAGATCTCATCTGTAACTTCCAGAGTACTATGACTCAGAGTGGTTATTTTATAACAAAATAAAAAACCCCCCAAATTATGTGTTTAGATCAAATACTCATTTTCATTCCTGTGAAGCATTGTCATCATTTCTATCTCTAAACATTCTATCTTTAATTTCAGAGGAACTTAATTTCTATATCATCTAACCTTAATTAAGATGACTAGTTATCTTTTCCTTTATATTGTAACTGATTAAGAATTTTCTGCTGGAATTGCCTTTTATTGGAAATAGCTGATTTCTAGGTGACTTCTTAGTAAGGAATAGTTTTCATAAACCTTCTATAAAGTTTAAGGGGCAGTCTACTGTATTCTGCCTGGTACATGCTGCTTTCAGGATGCCACATCCACTTTGTTGGGGACAGGTAACTCAGAAGCCAAGCCTCTCCAACACCCTGGGGATGAAAACTGTCCTAGATCTGGAGAATCCTGGACTTTCTGCCATGGAAAGCACTGTCCTTCCAGGGTTCTCAGGGATGCCGTGGAGCACCATACCTGGTAAAGTCGTCTTCGAGTTGCTGGTTCTAACATACATGACAATTCCTGTCTACATCATCAAATTCCCTTTCTGTTTCACTGAAGAGCTCCTGGCCTCTCAGTGTCCACATTGCATACATGTTACTTTGCACACAGACTACTACTTAGAGCAATCGAAGCAGTTCCCTTGGTGAGAGAACCTGAGCACAGAAGAAGAGATAATATGCTCCAAGATCTGTACAGTACAGACATAGGCCAGTTCACATCAGCCCCTGCAAGTCTTGCTATCTGGCCCTATACCAAAGAGCCTCCCAAGAGCAGTGCATCTTCGTTTTAAGCTATCCTTTCTGAAGCAGATACTTTTTTTACAACTCCAAAATTTTCCATTGGCCAGACATACCAATTCTAAAACTCAATTCATTTGCAACAAAGAAGTCCGGGTTGGATGCAGGGCCTGGGATAATGCCCTTAGATATGATACTGAAAGTGCCACTGGGAAACTACCCTCCATTCAGGCCCCCTTTGTACCTCTATTGTTGAGGCCACCAGTTAAAGAGCTATGAGAGGCTTTAACAGTGTGTTGCAGCCTTCTCTAAGCCTTTAACAGTGACAACCAATGCTGTGTTACCTTTCTGCACATCATCCACCTGACTTTTATGACAGTGATGGGAAAGAGAACAGATAAAATGCTAATGTGTTAAATAATGTCTCCCATTGTTTGTCTCAGGTTTGAAATATTTGAGTGCAATCAGATATACTTGATCCTTTAAGGAAAAATATCTGTGATGAGATAATACATACATCATGAGAACATTTTGCTCTCTAGCAACATGTGGTGGGTTAAACGACCCTGCCTGGCTGGATGCCAGGTGTCCACCAAAGGTGCTCTATCCCTCCCCTCCTCAGCTGGACAGGGAAGAGAGAATATAACAAAAGGCTTGTGGGTTAAGGACACAGAGAGATCAATTACTGTCATGGGTAAAACAGGCTTGACTTGGGGAAATTAGTTTAATTTATTACCAATCAAATTAGAGTAGGATAATGAGAAATAAAACCAAATCTTAAAACACCTCCTCCCCCCCAGCCCCCTGCCACCTTCTTCCCAGGCTTAACTTCTGATTTTCTCTACCACCTCCCCCTGAGTGGTGCAGGGGGATGGGGAATGGGGGTTGCAGTCAGTTCATCACCCCTTGTTTCTGCCGCTCCTTCCTCTTTAATGGGAGGACTCCTCACACTCTTCTCCTGCTCCAGTGTGGGGCTCTCTTCCATGGGAGAACTCTACAAAATTCTCCAGTGTGAGTCCTTCCCACAGGCTGCAGTTCTTCATGAACCCCTCCAGCGTGGGTCCCTCCCACGGGGTGCAGTCCTTCAGGAACAGGCTGCTCCAGCGTGGGTCCCCCACGGGGTCACAAGTCCTGCAGCAAACCTGCTCCAGCGTGGGCTCCTCTCCCCACGGGTCCACAGGTCCTGCCAGGAGCCTGCTCCAGCGTGGGCTTCCCAGGGGTCACAGTCTCCTTCAGGCACATCCACCTGCTCTGGCATGGGGTCCTCCACGGGCTGCAGGTGGATTCTGCTCCACCGCTCACCTCCATGGGTGCAGGGGCACAGCCTGTCCCACCAGGGGCTGCACCAGGGGCTGCAGGGGAATCTCTGCTCCAGCGCCTGGAGCACCTCCTCCCCTCCTCCTTCACTGACCTTGGTGTCTGCAGAGTTGTTCTTCTCACATATTCTCACTCTTTCTATGGCTTCAATTGCCGTGGTTTGTTTTTTTTTTTTTTTCCCCCTTCTTAAATACGTTATCCCAGAGGCACTACCACTGTTGCTGATGGGCTTGGCCTTGGCCAGTGGCAGGTCTGTCTTGGAGCCAGCTGGCATTGGCTCTGTCAGAAACAGTGGAAGATGCTAGCAGATTCTCCCAGAAGCCACCCCTGCAGCCCCCACCAACCTTGCCAGGCAAACCCGATATATGGCAATTATTTGAAGACAAAGGAAAATAAAAGCCTCATTTCACCATGATCTTCAGGACTTTGTTAACTTTCTGGTTACTGAGAACTCTTGAACAGAAAAGTTTATCAAGTCTAGAGCTCATCCCTTGGTTTTAGTGACATAGTGACTAAAAGGAAACACAGACACCTATTAACAACTTGGTTAAATTTTCAGCAAGTATCACAAAACCAAAATACAGAATTCCTGCAACTACTTTCCCCTCACAAGCTAGAACTGTCAAACCTCTTCATTCAACTATTAATGGTCTCATGTTACTGGCAAGACATTTTTTAGATTCCCTAAAGCTATCTTGACTTAGTAGCTTCTGAAACTGAACATTTACTTAATGTCTTCCTTTGTTTATCCATTCATTTTGTAAACTGACCAATGTCAATCAACCCGAAGAAATTACATTACCGAACAGAATTTAATGTTGGCAACTATAACAAGAATCCTTAAAGAAGCCTAAAATGTTAACTAAATGTAGACTTTAATTATTAATTGAAGTAAGACCTACTATTTACAGTTCAACAGCTACTCAGTGTCCCGAGCAACTGGCATGCAGATATCAGACAACACAAATTCCAACTACTGAGTTATGGGTTGCAGGCTACTGCCATTGCCTGCTAGCTTCTGTTATTTCATAAGCAATTTCATGGGGAATAGGAAAAGGTATGCTGCAAAAGGTATCACTGAGAATTTTCCTTTTCCACTGGGAATTTACTTCAGTTCATCAAGTTAAGAACTGTGAACATTTCTCTTCACTTGTGAAATGTCCGTCTCAAACATGACTGCTGTCAGCTTCAGGCATCCAGTTCTGTCCGAGTGCCCTCCTGATGCCCCCATGGTACGTCCTATTTCCCCAAATAAAACAAAATATATGGGATGCAGTCATGTCCCACTCAGTTCCTGCCAATATGTTGACTGATTCTTGCATAAAGAATACAAAAATTACATGAAAGCATTTACTGAAATAGCTACCTAATCTGCATTTTCTCATTTGTTTTTGTACACCTGAATGCAGACTGTACACACAGTTTGATTAGCCCTGCTGTGTACTTCTCAGGGTACTATAATTGGTTCAGAAGCAAATCAAAGAGCAACTTCTGAGGTTCATCTAAACTTAAACATTTTTAATTGAAAAAACCAGCAGCATCACCCAGTGCTTTGGGACTCCATAGCAGTTTGGCCAAAATAAAAGATAAAACTCAGAAGCTGCTGATCCAGCCCAAGTGAGGTCAAATGAGAACCAACAAGCAGCCTCTCTTGCTTTCCCTCTGAGTGTGATCACTTCAGAGGAACATAAAAAAGAAATCTCACAGAGTGATGGAAATAAAGGGAAAGACTACTGTTTACACAATAGTACTTGTCTATTTCTTTAAACGTTGCCCTTTAAAATCTCAGATTTCAGAAACGGAAAAAGGAAAGGAAGACATTTGCTCTTCCTTCTGCCTTGCAAGAAATAACGGGAACAGAAGGCAGAAGTGTCCCATGTAATAGCTATTTAAATGTTTTCATTTGAATAGAACCTGACACATAATTTTTAACTGCTTAAGATGGTTATCAAAGTTCCCCTTCCAGAACAAACCACAAGAAAAAACTCCAACAACCAAGAGTTGCCCACTCATTTGGGTTGTGATGGGTAGGACTACATAACAAAGGAGGAAAGCAGCAGCAGTCCATGTCTCACACACATCTCCTGCTCCACACATACAGTTCAGACACCACCATGTGTCCATGGCATGTTTTACTACAGCAACACAGAGCAGGTGCCTCTGGTTTGCTGGGGAACAGCAGACACATGACCAGAGCACTTGAAGTCTCAGAGAATCCGCTCTCCCAGCCCCCACGCAGGGGAGCAGGTAGCACACTGTTAGTCACAGCAACAGCTTCTGGCAATTAACAGACCATTTTACAATCTGGCTTTGAATTTTCACTGTCCCTCACCAGTCCTCGTATAAAACTGGTTCAGAGGAATTTTTTTTTTTTTTTTAACAACTGACAAGAGAGAGGTTATATTTATACATAAAACACGAATCCTTAGTATTTATGCTTACAGCTACTTATGTACCTCAAATTTCTCAGTCCACATAGTTAATGCTTGGGCTGGACTAGAGGAAGAAGTGGATCTCTGCTGAGCTACCAGAGAACCACACATGCAGCCAGGTTTATGGTCATCAATTTGATACATCTTTTTCATCATAATTTTTCATATCAGCCTACTACATTTACTCATTTATATCACATTCGAAAAATTTCAGGAGTCAGATTTTATTCTCCTATTCTCCAGTGTCCCTGAGTTGACTTGTTAAGTGTTATCGTGCTTTTTTTGAAAACCTGCTTTTCGTTGAAAACAGACCTCATAAGATAAATAAGGAAAAAGCTATAGAAGACAATGAGAATATTATAAAATGAAAACATATCACATACTATTACGCAAAAGAGCTGTTTCAGTTAATAAAATGTGAGACGAGCAGCACTACAAATTCTAACAACTAAATATAAAAACCTAACTAAATAAATTTACCTGTGGAAAGCCATGACATGGAAATGTTAAGTTCTTTATTATATAACATCATATCTTTTAATACCACCTCCACTATTCCTATACACAAAAGGATCAAAAACCATCCAGATCCCCTTCCTGAGGAGTGTCTGTCTGGAATGCCATGCTTGTTCTCCCTGGGGCAGAGTCAGTACATACTTTGTTGTCTTCTAATCAGTCAGTGTGCTCCTTCTGTTCACCATTAACTGATAAATTCCTTTCCCAAAAATACAAGTCCCCAGTTTGAGGCTGCAAACTGTTTTTCATATCTAAGACTGCAAATGAAATGTAAACATCTCTCTTCGGTTCTGCAGCAGAATTTTGTACATTATTTCAACCAGAAAGATATTTGTCAGTCTTACAGGTTCAAAAGTTGTCTTTGTAGGTTATTTATTGCCTTGCAGTCCTTTATATGCAGTAGACCTTAAAAGATCTTTCTTTTATCACTCCAGTACCTCAATCTGGGATGTTATAATCATGCTGGGCCTCATCTTGCTTTGCATTGCTTGGTAATTTAGGTGGTGCAAGCTATATTAAGTGCTCACAGATTTTCATAGCTATGGCACGTACAAGATGTTCCAGCTTACACTGAATCCACTAGCTGCAATAGACGAGGTATTTTTTGTATTTTTAATAGCCATTATACACACAAATATCCCTTTGTTAGAATGCGAAGATAGCAAAGTCACTCATACAAATGTTTGGAAATGCCAAAATTAATTACTTCTGTGTGTACCTTTATGTTCCAAAGCAGCTGAGAGTACTTAGCGCTTCTGTAAATTGCAATGCGTTCTCAAGTCAAGCAACCAATTACCTAAAGGTTCACTTAATCGTTATGACACACCATCACCTTGGCAGAGTCAGAGATAAAATACAGCTCTGAAAATCCTTTCACCCGCCCCAGTCATGCATTCATCCTTTTACTTTCTCAAGTTTCTTTCATATTCACTGCATGTTCCCTTGTGCAGGTAGCTTCTACAGGCCAGGGCTTCTCTGCTAGAAACCCTGATTTGAGTACCACTGGTTGTGCCCATTGGCCACCTCTGTCTTCTCTATAGCAAGCAAAACCTTCATGCAAGTCTTGCCCTCTTCCCCAGCTTCTTGACTGTCTTCATCCCCAGCCTCTTCATAGCAGTCTCTATTTCTTCAGCTCAAAATTCCTAGTGCCCTGTTGGGCTTTGTCTGAGACTTTAACATCCTCCTTAATGTCATAGAACTGGTTAATCTGGTGCACATTAAAGAAAATAAAAAACAACTGTCATTCAAACAGAAAAACAAAAGACATTCAGCATTTGGTATTATCACCACACAGCACGTGTGCACGTATGACTAAGACATGAGGGAGGAGAACCATATGTACCTAACTATTTGCAGTACAGACTTAGAGAGGTTTACCAAATTAGGTCATGGATGACAAGAGTATCAATACAATACACATATATGCATAGATTCAGATGATGTATTTTTACAGTCCTAATGAAGATGAGGTTAGATGAGGACCTCTTGGGTGCAATTTATGCATTATGAGTTTTAATAAGACCGAGGTAACACTGGTAATATTGTGGAAGAAAAAAAAAAAGATTTTATAGAGTTTATTTCAGTTCAACTAGCTAGGGAATTTGATCTGAACTGGAGCTGCTCAATTGCTTCTGGATGACCAGGTGTCAGTAAAGGATCAGTAACATTTATTTCCATCTATGTATGGCTGACGTGTTGCCAGGTTTTTTTTTCTAGAAATAGATATCACAGAGGCTAGCTAGCTCTTCTTACCTTCCACTTGAATCACTGCAATCTGCTCAGAACTTAGAAAATATTTGAAAAATTCAGCTAGCATAGAAGTAGGCAATATCTTAGAGGCAAACCATTTGGAAACAGCCATCTGTGCCTCATAATGGTTGGAAATTTTAGAAAAATGCTCTCTTCTCACTTTTTTTGTCAAAAAATTTCTTGAAGATTTTTTTCACCAGTTTCACTCATTTTACCCTTTATGCAGTGGATTTCTCTTCAGTACTAGTTGTGCAAAAAAGATACAGCTTTACTGCCAAATTTTGCATGATAGCCTACACAATTGTAATTAATTTGTGTAGACCAGAGTCCCTGTCATCCCTGTGCTCCTTCATGTCCCATTTTTATTAGCTACCCCATCTCCGAATCTTGCTACTCCAGTATCTCCCTTTCACTTATTTCTCAATACTTGCCTCCACCACCAAGACCAACCAAGGCATCAAGAAGCAAATATCTTGGTTTAGGTGGGATACAACTGCCAGCAAAAGCACCTTCACCAAAAATCTACTTCAATAAAATAACCTATTATTTACTTATTCTGATGGAGCTTGAATTTGCTATTTGACAAATTATAAGACTTCTTGCAGGTTTTTGAATAAGACATTGTTTAGTATTAAGTGATAGATGTTAATTTAAAATAGTCAGGTATGGCGCTAGTAATGTTTTCCTTATTAAGCAGCAGACTGTTTAGTTTCCTTACACATGTACCATAGTAGATGCCTTTCTCTGTTTTCTTTAAGGTAAGACGCATTGCTGTGGAGCTTATTTCAGTTAAAGAGAACTGAGGACTCACCATTTCTAAGATGTTTAAGCATTTATCAGGTCTACAGACCTTATGTGATTACAGATATATCAAAAAAAGTCACATTTACTTTTCCAATACCTTAATGTAAGCTTCTCGCAATCATCTCCATATGTACTTCTTCCCATTACACAGGAAGAACTGAAATGTTCCTTGCATTTATAAGTAAAGACATTTAATTATGATTTAATATATATACTCTTGATTCACAGAAGTAATCTGAAGACTGAAAATACCTGTTTCATGGTCATTCCATGTTACTGGAAGCCTTTCTTTTCATATTCCTACTAGGAGCTTCCTTCAACAGATGATTGAAGCATCAAGTCCTTCATAACATTCAAATAGAAATATCCATTTTGGTTCCAAAAGGTGATAAAATTACTTGCAGACTACACCATCTATATTATTTCACTTAAGACAACACATACATTGTACCTTATTGTATTGTACTGTACCATCTATATTGTTTTACTTAAAACCACACATACATCGAATATTTTACTACTCTTTTTCCACTTCCTTCCTCCAAAATATTTAAACAAACGTTAGTAAATCCTGTCTGTAGTCTCAGCTGAAGCTGAGAAAGCTTTTAGTTCAATGTATATACTCTCCCTTCACTGACCCAAATTATAGGAGACTAACTTCAAAACCACTGACTGAAAACTAATCTTAAACACTGAACAAGTGTAACAGATCCTGTAACTATACCTTCAGAAGAAATGCCTTAGATATGCACTAGAAAAAAACTGCCACAAAATAAATACAGAACCATTGGATGTCACTTTAACTCAAAAATGAATTTCATTTTTTGCAAACCAGTAGCCCAAGGCAGTTTCTCTCAGATTCACTGTGTTACTGAAGCACAAAACCAGTAACCTCAGAGTGCTCTGGCACACAGCAACATTGCAGTGGGTCAAGTCTCTCATGGAAATGGGTGATGTAGTTGAGCTACCAGCCTGGTATCAAATAACTTCCTTCTGCTCTTAACCTGACACTGACACGTTTTGACAAATAAAGAGAAAAAAGACTGAGTCCACTTGAATCCAGATGTCCTTCCTCTAATGCTCAAAGTTCCCAGCTGCATCCCACTACTTTCTGATGTTGAAAAACAGTCTGTTGGCCATAGGGCATCCCACTGTTTCTAGACACTAGACAACAGCCATGCATCCTCCCTGAACCATGAAGCTTGGTAAGACACAGACTGCTTAGGCCACATATTCAAATTGCAAGACAATATGAAAATAACCATTTATGCTTTCTGATTCCAGGTACTGATGCAAGGGAGAAACTGTAAAAACCTTTTTCAGCTGCCAAAAAAGTCTGGTCTTTTTCAGAAAAAATTTCCTCTTGTCCCTTAATACAGATGACCCATTAGCATGTATAACTTTAAGACCACTGACCTACCCGAGAGCAGGATGGTAGAAGCAGGTGTGACCTGTTTCTGAATCTGGACAAAATCAGTGCAGTCCAAGTGCCTCCAGGGAGTCAGCTTTGTTGGCTAAAGAAATTAATCACTTGCTATCTTTTGAGCTCCTTCGAACCACTTCTTTGATATGGGCTTTTAACTCTGCAGTTGAAGTCCTTCATCCTGTTAGTTGCCATTCATCTTTTGGATTTTAAATGGTTTACCTAACTAAGTAGAAAGACATATATATTTCTACAGTGAGCATTCCCAAAATACTTCAAGTATGCACAATGTGGCAGGTCTTATCTTCAGGTAAAAATTAGCAAGTCATCCTGCCTCTAGTTTTGACTACACTCCTTGTTTTAAGCCAAATTCAGGACTGCAACAACTATGCACAGCTAATGCCCTTGGCATGATCCTGCGTGAAAGCAGAACGACCTTGGAAGGCTCAGTGAGACAGAGTTAGATGGTATTTTCCTTACAACATGGCCATATATACATATATGCCACATACCAATCCTGCTCTGATGCTCCCCAATATTCTGTGCAAATCAACATGGTACCCATTTGCCCAAGTCTCTTTACAGAGAAATCTGGTTACCTTCCATGATTTTATCTGCAATATTATCAACATCTCAAAAAATAATTACAGTTTGAATACACAAATTTTGCACTACTTCTGCTACTCTTCAAACCCATGACATATCCCTTCAGGATATCAATACCTATTAAAAAAAAAAAAAAAAAGTTAGCTTTTCAGAAAAGCTGTCCTCCTCCCTTTTGAGCATGGTTCTCTTTGTTTCTGCCTGACAGAACAGAGCGCATCAAAGAAAAGTAATAACGTATTTTGGCAGCTCCAGCTAATAAAGAAAGCATCTACCTTAAGACTTGAAGACAGCAAACTAAGATCAAGTTCATCATGTACTAGCCAAGGAAACCTGCAGAGAGTCATGCTTACAGTGAAAACAAAGATGGAAGCTTAGCTTTTTCACAAATTTCAGTTATCAGTATAGCTAAAATTGTAAGGAAGGGAAAATATTTCTAACTAGGTTGTGGAATTGTTTAAAAACAAATTAGAAATAGACAGTCACTCCTGATCTGTGTATTGGCTAGTTCCATGCACGTCTATCTGAGAACTGAACCACAAATTATTTTAAGGGTGCTTTACAGTCTACTGCAGTTGCACGGGATCAGCCTTTGGTGACTTTTTTAGTTTGAGAGCCCTCACAAAAACTTTTATTAAGAGAACATAATTTCTCCCTCATGTCTGACTTATCTGGGTATAAAACATACCAGGAGAGGAGATTGTCTCAAGTTGCAAGGAAGTCTCAGCTTTAACTGATACAGCTGAACCATTACAGAACAGGAATCATTTCAGATATAGCAATTCAGGTCAGTTCTATGAACTTGCAAATGCTCTCCCTCAAAGCAAAACTGAAGTCAGTGGGATGCCTCACACAGTCAGGGTTCTGTCTGGGCTCCAATACTGTCAGTATTTAAAATTAATTTTTTCTACAGTGTTGATGCAGAGGGTCTAGAGCTGGGGCTGAAGCTCTTCAGAGCTTTACTTTCTACAGCCATGTGCCTTGTTGCTTTGTAGTTCAAGAACTAACGAGAACATGCACACATTAACCTGTCAGAAGCATGCCCAACAGCTGGGAGGCAATCTCAGCATGGAGGATTTTGCTCTCTATGGACTGTTGTTTGCACCTTTCAAAGAAGTGCCCAAAACCCTTGAACCTACTTTACAGCCAGAACAGATTCACTTCTATTCTCATTTTTTTTCCTGCTATTTTTATAGTAGCACCTCCCTCAACAAAAAACAAAACAAAAAGCCAAAAAGGAGAAAAGTTTCTTAATAAATCAATTCCTGTTATAGGCATGTAATATTTTAAACTGCATGACTGCATTTAAGCACATACTTAAATTCAGTGTCTGCTGCCTAAATAAGCAGAAAAAAATTGTAACCTCGCAAACTTTCGTAAATTTGATTCAAAAGGGAATATGACTATTAAAATTATTATTATTCTCAGCAACAACCTTTCAGAGTAACTGAAGTAAGGATTATCTGAAGTATTTCTCTTGTCAGGTAAACTGTAAAAGTAGTTACATCCACTTAGTTACTACTAATCAATAACAAGTAAAAAATTTAGGAATGTTTAAAATCTGTATCTTTAACATCGTACATTTCATGCAACAATAAAAGTGACTGTATTTATTGTTACCTGAAAATTCATGCAACATTGTCTTACATAACTGAATATGTAAAGGATGAGACCTGCATAGTCTGGTTTAAACTGTGAATAAAGTCATCAAACCACTTTCCTGATCAACCTAATGTGTAAAAAAATTCAGCACACACACTGCAGTTATTTTAAACACTGCATGTGGGCACAAGCAATAACCAGCTGTTAAAGTACTGATGCTCCTACACGACATTTCAAAATACATTTTCTCCTGTGTTGCTAGCAGTTATTTTTGGTACATGCTCTTATGTTGTAAACCTGTTCTCCTCTACTACCTCCACTATGATCTTGACCTAGCATTTTCCTGCTACTCTAAAACTCAAATTTGAGCACAGTCAGAACCAAACCCCAGTATCTTTCTGAGACTCAAAGAGGCACACTGTGACTGTAGCTACAGCTATGCAAATCCAGGGTAATTTGGTGTGGAGCTCCTTTGGATTTGCCCCATATGGCAGATAAGAATTTGATTAAGTCTGAGCCAAAGAAGTGACCACACTAATAGGTCCATATGCCCCTTTGTTGATTTTTTATATAGTCTGAGAGGAAAGAAGCATTAACAGCCTATTACAAAACACAATAAAATTAATCAGAACATTCCCCTAGGAAATCTGTACCTGAAACTGAGTGAGAACTCATCCATGTGTTTGTTTTCTGAGGTTAAGTTCAGAGCAAGGCATGAGAAGGTACCGTAAAAATGCCAGTCTAATTAGCATAAAGCGTCTTTGAACGCAAAATACAGTTGACATCCCTTGCCATATGATGCACAACTGCCCAGCCACAACAAACACCTGCCTTGTTCATAAAAGAGGTACACCAAGACTTTTTGTGGATAAGGAATAACATTACAACTAGCCCATTCAGAACAAGAAGAGCCGCAACTTACTTTCTAGAGCACGCACCTGTGAAAAGGAACATGCTCTCCTACAAACCTGACATTTTCATAAACAGTAAAATAATTTCAGAATACCCTTTACTGTTATACAAGTCAGATATCTTAGGTTTTATGCATGAAACTTTATGAAATAAAAATTATGTTATTTGAGAACACACAGACTCTCTAAGAAGAAGAGTCTAACTAAAATAAGATACAAGTAGCAATTACATTTAAAAGAACAATGGTCATTTGCATTTAAAAGAACAACGATCAACATTTGGTAAAGGTAGGTCTGCAATGTAATCATGATCAACTTCACTCAGGAAAAAAAAAAAAAAAGCCACCTGAAACAATTTTCTTTACTAACAAGATTCTTAAAAAAAATAAAAAAAAAAAAAAAAAAATAATTATAAAATGTGCTTTGCAATATTTAAGTAGAAAATAACATCAGGCTATTTGCCTTCATGTACAATTTGATCAGATAGCATGTAATAGAGGTGACAAAGCCCTTTGAAGTTTCCTCTGAGACTTGAATTTCAGCTAATTTTCTTATGCAAATAAGGGCTAACTAGTTACTTTTTAAATTCCATCTCTTTTGACTACAAAACATCTAAATAGATTATTTGTAGCTCTAGTGTTTAAGAAGTTTTGAGTGTATTCTCATCTCATTGCACAGACAGCTATGCATAAGCCTCTCATTAAGGATAAACCACCTCTCATTGAAATGAGAATATACCCCTAAGGGTTTCTGAATTAAATCTATGTTTGGTTATTCATCCAAATTATTTTACATTTTCATAGCACTTTAACATAGTCTCTATAACTTCATGGTGAAGACAGATATACTACTCAATCTGCACTAAAAATATGAAAACATACAAGACTGCCGCATTAGCACATTTGTTAAAAGGTAGTGGCTTGGAAGATGCATTTGGCAAGCCAGTTTTGCTAGGTGTCAGGACTTCTGTCAGCATTCAATGATTGTTTGCTATCTGTCATGGCTTTTCTGTTATTTTGAACACAGTTTAAGGTATGTTTTCCCAGACAGAAGATGGAATTCAAGAAGTTCCATTTGACATAATAAATGGCTTATTTGATAAAAGCTGAGGCTAAAGGAAAACAGAAACAGTACAGAAAACTCAGGTTCAGCTCTTATGAATCCAAAACTTGACTGTGTTTTGCTGCTGGGTCTAGCATACTCTAGAAATACATTATATCTAGATCCTGACCTTCCCATTGATTCTTTTTTTTTTTTTTTTTTTTTTTTTTTTTTTTTTTTTTTTTCCTTTCACATAGTTGATATCCTATTGCTATAGTATGCTTTAGGGAGAAATCAGAAAAACTTTTCCAGATGTTGCTGATCAACCTACTTCTTTGAAACTCCATCAGAACAATAAAAGTATTTTGAAACAACTTACTTTAAAATTTTCTTATGCTATGGTTAATACATCCTGATTTGAAAAACAAATAAGTCTGTGACAGCAGCAGCCAGAATCATTTGACTTTTGATTTAAAACAAATATGTAAAGAATTAATTAGACACCATGCATCTATACGCATCTATGCATAGACTCTTTTGGTATGAAGGTCTCAGGTCTACTGGTTGAATAGGCCAAATTAATTTGGGATGTGACATCATGCTGAGTATCTCATGGTAGGTCCCAAAAATTCGTAGTTCTCAGTCATATCAGTAGGAAATAAAAGCTCTCAGTCTACAGGACAGGTCTTCCAAACACATGATACAGAACCACAGAATCATCTAGGTTGGAAAAGACCTTGAAGATCATCTTGTCTGTTAACCTAACGCTGACAGTTCACAACTACACCAGATCCCTCAGTGCTATGTTGATCCGACTCTTAAACACCTCCAGGGATGGGGACTCCACCACCTCTCTGGGCAGCACATTCCAACGCCCAACAACCCGTTCTGGAAAGAAATGCTTCCTAATATCTAGTCTAAACCTTTCCTGACACAACTTGAGGCCATTCCCTCTTGTCCTATTGCTTGTTACTTGGTTAAAAAGACTCAGCCCCACCTCTGCAACCTCCTCTCAGGTAGCTGTAGAGGGCGATGAGGTCTCCCCTCAGCCTCCTCTTCTCCAGACCAAACACCCCCAGTTCCCTCAGCCGCTTCCTGTACGACCTGTGCTCCAGACCCTGCACCAGCTTCGTTGCCCTTCTCTGGACACGCTCAAGTCATTCAATGTCCTTTTTGTAGTGAGGGGCCCAAAATATACTTCAGACTAACAGTCTGTTGTCAAAAATGACCTGAACCAGTATTTGTCTTTATCTTTTGTGATGTATTTCAGTTTAGAAAACCTACACAATCAACACAATAGTAGAATTTCACAAAGGAAATAAAATCCTTCAGCTAAATCACTTCTCGCTTTAAATGTTAGATGCTCCAGAACTTACTGAGATACCTCTCACATAGGCAAAAACCCAAGCTAACTGGGAGAAAATATTAGAGAATAATACTGAGATACCAATCTGGTTTAGAAATCATCATCTTCTGTAAGATTAACATTTTTATTTATAACTCCATAAAAATATAATACACATTTATAAAGCAGGAAAACAGAATTTATAGTATATTGAAATTCTCTGCATGCTTTAAATTGTAATAATTTGGACATTTCAAATTTAATCAAACTGACAAAAAAAAAAGTCAATGGGAGCGACTGCATCTTAAAGTTTTACACAAATTTTAATAAAATACTGAACATACAAAAATAAAGGTTTGTATACCAGCAACTCTTTACTGCTCATAAAGCTTACAGTTCACAATCAGTACAAAATAGAAACACTGAAGTGATACTGAACCTAGTGGCTTCACTTGACAACAAACGGTTCTTTTCAAAGAGAGTGAAAACAGTTTTTCAAAGTTATATAAGGGATCTGGATATCTAGCTTCTATTAATTTAAATGAGCAAACCAGAAAAAAACCTCAGTCTTGGCATTTAACGTATAAGATTGCAAATTACTCAACTCACCAGGCCACATTCTCTTCCTACTGATTTGAAAGTAATCTGCATACAAAAGGATTGCAGCCCTTATGGAGTTTCAGTTAGCATTAGAGCACATACTTTCACGATATGCAGATTATATATTTATTAAACATGTACACTCAGAAGGGAATTTGATTCTGGAACACAATGAGTTAAAACCACTTAGCTACTCTCCAGAAACATTCAGCAGGCAGGACAAGAAGATGAGAAACACTTTTACATCATGTCAGCAGTAGTGGTATGCGCTGGACTAACATGACTCAGAAGGATGCATCACACACCAAAACCTTTTAGAGTTCATATTCTGTCAGGACAGTTATTTTGCTGCACTGGCTCACATTCTCACAGCTGCAGAAAAAATGTTCCTTTCCAACAGACAATTTTCTGCCTTTGGTCTCCGCTCAGAGGTTGGGGTTTTTTTGTTTTTCCCCCCCCCCCCCCCTTTTCTAACCTGATTCCCTCCAGCTGTTTTTAAGCAGAAAACTATTTAAAGCAGAAAATTAAAACACACAATGCAAAATATCCCCCAAATTCAAATGAGCTGGCTTCATATATGGTATCCAAAAGGCTTATTCTGACTGACTTCTGCTGTTCACTGAGGTGTCAAAAATGAGCAAATTAAGAACCCTGAGGCAGAAAGGGAGCTCACAGCCACTAAAGACAGTGGTAGTATCAAAGCGCCAGTGTCTTTGCTTTGTCAATGGGCAATAGTAACCTTTATTAAAATGGAAGGCAACAGTACTGACTACTGCATTTACAGGTTATTATAAGAAAGTCAAGCAATTAAGCACCTCAGTGGTAGTGCTTAAAATTAGAGTGGTAACTAAAACAGGCATTAAAATGAGAAGATTAAAACCAGGCATTACTTTAACCACACAAGCAAAGTCTGAAATCTCAGGGGGTGGGAGAAATATTCACTAGGGAATAAAAACCTCAAGCAAAAGGAGGTCTCCAACATATTTTTTTATACTCAAGTCCACAGCATATAAGCAAGATCTATAACTTTGCTGCCTGTGGATCAAGAAAAGTACCTATAAACCACACTTCAAGCTTGCTGAGCACAAGCTGTGCAGGACAGATTCTTCTAGAACAGACATTAAAATATAAACCCCTGCATGGTACTCTGAACTAAGAAAGTTAAGAACATAGATCGTCAAGATAAATTGAAAATGTGGTGATTCCATAGGAAGATTTAGTCGTACAATCTGACATAATTCATATATTCAGGATTGCTTTTTAAAAGTCTTAGCAGTGTTGCTAAATTACACCTGTCTAACCTCTAAACTTCACAGCATAGAGACTACTGAAGGTTTACATCCTGTGTTAATGGGATACTTGTACACTTCATATGTTTTCATACAGTGATTTTATCTGTGTATATATGTACACAAAACAAAAGGAACTCTGGATATGAGCTTTTTAGGTGGGAGATTGTTAATATCTGTCATTAAGGTGTCCAAACCCTGTGCTATCAAATATGTTAGAAGAGTTCTCCAAGGGAAGAAGCCATATTTGGCACAGGTTTGGCAAGGATAGCTAAGAAATATGTGGAAAGAGAGAATGTTTCAGCCCCTTAGCGACTCTTACTGGTTTCTCAGAGCAGTCTTCAGGTTTAACACCACGCTTAAGGTCAGCCACACACAAAACATACAACATGCCTCTGCCCACTATAGCTCTAGAATTGATGGGATGATTTTCTGTATTTCTTTGATGCCATAAAGGTCAATTATTAAGTTATGAGTAGGAACGTGACAGAATAAATATAACTAACACATATATCAAAAATACTGCTGCCCCCCAAATCATATACTTCATTTTAATATACTTTGAATCTTGAAGGTATATATGTTTTAGTTTGATGCATTTCATGTACAAGTTTTAAGAGTATGTTCTTATTTTCACAGCTTCATGAATTTGCACAAAGCTAATGGCTCCCAAGGGAATTGCCATTTTATTTGTATTTTTCAGTAAGTTACTGAAACTAATACTGTCATGAAGCAAATACATAGTATATGCTTTAAATGCTTGGAAAATTAAATAGAAATAAAAAGAGGATTGTACCTTGTATATCTGGTTTTTTATTTCATTGCATTCAACTATCTCACATACTTCCCTTTTAAAAGTCTGCTTAAGTCAGTGGACTGGATTACATTCCACACAGAAGTAAGCTGCATCCTGCACAACTAGAGACACGTCCATCTACACAGCAAGGAATGCAAGTGTCAGGTGCAATTGTTGGTGATTTGAAGGACAGCAAAGCAATTTTTTCCATCAGGATCAACGTAATAGAGGCAAGATGCAGTCTTTGAGAAAAGCACACAGTTTAAATATATAGAGAAACATATGTGGCATGGAGGACGGAGAGGCAAGAGAAAACACATTAGGATTGTCAAATGAAGAAAATGTTATCTTTCCAGAACAGATCTCAATTCCAAAGGATGGAGCTCAGCTCCTCCTTCTAACAGACTGAATGCCTGATGACCATTACCCACTTTTCCATCCTTTACCCTTGGAGTGACAAGCAGCATCTTGATTCAAATGAGGCAAGTGATGACGATGATGATGAAACTGCTCAAAAGTAAGGAGCAAGAAAGCTCACAGTAACAGATTTACATTGGGTTTGAAAGATGAAGTAACCAAGATTTTTCAGGTGACTGCTCTGATCTGAAAAGCCAGCTGTCAAAATGCCAGCATCTTAAACTGTGCGTACTTCTTAAGTCCCAGCACACAACATGCTTCTTTCTTATTAAAGCAATTGAAGAATCACTTCTCAGGGGAAGAAAAAAAAAAAAAAAATCAGCAATGTGATTTCTGTGATAACCTGGATTATACTCTTGGAAGGGTATAGGACTGTGCTGGTCAGCTCTATGCACATGACTGAATTAAGGTACTCTTGCTAATATCTCCCCAAGAAGAAAAGGATTATATATGAAGATACATCTGTGTGCATAACTCAGAAAACCTATCTGTAACTCACAGTGCAGTGATACAATGCCACACTGCAGTTCCTAAGCAGGAGAGATTTTATAAAGATGGAATACAGCCTGGAGATAATCTCTTGTTTTTAAAGTAATATTTTTTGGTTTTATTTTTCTGAAAAAAACCCATGAAACTGTTTTCAGCCAGCATCTGGAAAACTATCAAATAGATTATGATGGGCCACATAATATATGTATGAATTGTTCTCTATGATGTAAATGTTAAAGAGCTCATAGATAGGACTAAATGTTGCTTCTATATATTTTTAGTGCCATAGACATTAAGAAATTTGAAACAACTGTAAAGAAAAATTCACAACAGAGAATCTTGTCAAGAAAAATCTTCATTTTTTTTTTTTCCTGAGTTTTCCCAGACATTTTCCTGAGTCAGGAAGCTTGAAGGTATATCTGGCAGAAAGCATCACTATAAACTTCACCTGCTCTCATATGCTAGCGTAGGCATTTCACTATGGCCAACTATAGGAATGAGAATAGTGGGACTAAGTGAAACTTATTCATACAATGTTAAATTAAAACTGAATTACAATAAAGCAAATAAAACATAGCAAGAAATGTTCATAATGAAAAAAAATTTTGATAGACACTGCAGTCTGGAAAGGGACTAAATTCAGACTGTAGAGAGGCAGCTTTTTATCAGAACAGAGAAATATTTGTTAAAGCTTAATATAGGTATAGATTCATTTGGCTTTTAGGGGCAAATCCCATGTAATTCATCCAACCAAAACTCCCAGTGAAGTGAATGAGTATTTTCCCTAAAGACTGCAACATTTGGCCCTTAGAAATAGAAAGCATTCAGTAATAAACAGTTCAGATTAAGCAAATTCAATAGTAGGTTTATCTGCACAAATACCAAAGAGAAAAACATATTTCAATACATTTCTAAAAGTCTACTGTAGATATACATTTACTTATAAATTATACATTTACTGTATGAATATCATAGTTTATTACTTGGAAGTCTGGAACAAGCTTATAATAGCTACTTGCATATCCTAGTTAAACTGCTGGTATTTCACCGCAGATCCTGCAGTTCACAGTCTCTAACTTGGTATTCAGGGATAAAATGTTGCAAAAAATATTTCTGAGTTGGTGAATTTAAAGATGTAATAGAATTCAGGCTTTAAAAACAGATATTACACTGACAAACTTTACATACGGATGTGAAACATCACACCTATGGACACCGACCTAAATTGGTTTGTCTCTTGTGTAATGCTTTAAAATGCAACGATTTCTCATATCACAGTCCCCAAACCAGATTCCGCTGAAAAACTAAAGGAAGACTCCCACTGAAGTCAAAGTAGACAAAAAATTACCACATGTTCAATCCTAAAATTAAGGGTAGGACATATATGAAACCTGTGTTTTATAGCTGAAGTATGGTACCTACAGATAACAACTGTGAGAACATACAGAAGCTTAGTTCACATAAGCACTGAAAGTCCAGGTGCTTCGCTATAACAGATTGAATTTCTCTATCCCACTGATCCCTCTGTTGTTCTTCCTTCACTCAGTTTGTTGTGCTTCATCTACAGCATTCCTTCATTTCTGCCCCTGTTACAACAATTCAAGCATGTTAATCATTCATAATAGACTTCATCACAGACATCTGGAAGATCAATTTTCTCAAGTGAATCTGGTACATGAGTGTATTCTGAAAAAACTGCAAAAGAGCAATTCAGAAAGTAAAGAAAAACCTGGGAAGCCACATGACATCTCTGAGAAAGCTTTGTTACACAAAAAAAAGAAAATAAATTCCACTCTTAAGGACGCTCTTGAGACTGAGAACTAACTCTACAAACTAATTAATATCTGCTATATGAATGTATTATAAAAGTCTTTCTCTATTAGATAGGAAGAAGCTTCCAGGTTCACAAAGAATTCTCCCTCATTATCACACATAACCACAACATATAAGCCTTAGATAAACTTAACAAATTTCATCTGAATTCTTGGACTATTTTTCTAAATTTCCCATTACTGGAAATAATACAATTTTCTCTGGTTTCCCACCAATAACTATCCATAGGGGGTCATCTGTGTGTATACCAAGACTCAAATCATTGTTTCCTCCCTGGTGTTCAGTTCAGTTCCTTACACAAATATAGAGAGCCATTTTGTCACCTTCCAGCCTTAAAAACATCTCACTTTTTTCAGTCATACAAAATATTCTTCTAACTTTTTATGTGGCCTTTTCTCACATATGAACTTTATGTCTCCAATGGGTGACCAGAGTATTACACACTATTTCATATAAAATCTAACCACTAACATTTTGCAATAAAATTTATACTTTTCCCCCAGATGGTTTAACCCCAGATGGCAACTAAGCCCCATGCAGCCACTCACTCACTCTCCCCAGTAGGATGGGGGAGAGAATCAGAAAAGTAAAAGTGAGAAAACCCATGGGCTCAGATAAGGGCAGTTTAACAGGTAAAGCAAAAGCTGTGCACACAAGAAAAGTAAAACAAGGAATTCATTCACCACTTCCCATGGGCAGGCAGGTGTTCAGCCATCTCCAGGGAAACAGGGCTCCATCATGCATAATGGTTACTTGGTAAGACAAACCCCAGCACTCCAGACATCCCTCCCCTTCCTTCTTCTTCCCTCAGCTTTATATGCTGAACATGACATCATAGGGTCTGGGATATCCCTTTGGTCAGCTGGGGTCAGCTGTCCCAGCTGTGTCCCCTCTCAACATCTGGTGCACCCCCAGCTTACTTGCTGGTGGGGTGGGATGAAAAGCAGAAAAGGCCTTGACTCTCTGTAAACAACTGGTCAGAAGTAACAAAACATCTCTGAAACACTGTTTCCAGCACATATTTAAAACATAGTCCCATAATAGCTACTATGAAGAAAATCAGCTGAAACCCAGGCAAAATTACCACACCCTTCCATGTCAGAGAATCATACAATGGTTTGGTTTGGAAGGGACCTTAAAGATCACCTAGTTCCAACCCCCTGCCATGGTCAAGGACACCCATCACCAGACCAGGCTGCTCAAAGCCCCGTCCAACCTGGCCTTGAACACTGCCAGGGAGGGGGCAGCCACAGCTTCTCTGGGCAACCTGTGCCAGTGCCTCACCACCCTCACAGGAAAGAATGTCTTTCTTATACCTAATCTGCATCTACTCTCTTTCAGTTTAAAACCATCACCCCTCATCCTATCATTATACTCCCTGATAAAGAGTCCCTCCCCATCTTTCCTGTAGGCCCACTTTAAGCACTGGAAGACCACTATAAGATCTCCCCAGAGCCTTCTCTTCTCCAGGCTGAAGAACCCCAACTCAGCCTGTCCTCGTAAGGGAGGTGCTTCAGCCCTTTGATCATTTTTGTGGCCTCCTCTGGACCTACTCGAGAAGGTCTATGTCTTATGTTGGGGGTTCCAGGGCTGGACACGGTATTCCATGTGGGGTCTCACAAGAGGAGAATCATCTCTCTTGACCTGCTGGCCACATTTATCTTGATGCAACCCAGGATACGGCTGGCTTTCTGGGCTGAGAGTACATACTGCTGGCTCACAGTCAGTTTTCCATCTGCCAATATCCCCAAGTCTTTCTCTGCAGGGCTGCTCTCAATCCACTCATCACCCAGTGTCTATTTGTGCTTGAGATTGCCCTGACCCACGTGCAGGACCTTGCACTTGGCCTTGTTGAACTCCATGAGGTTTGCATGGGCCCACCTCTCAAGCCTGTCAAGGTCCCTCTGGATGCCATCCCTTCCCTCCCATGCCAACCACATCACTCAGCGTGGTGTCGGCAGCAAACTCACTGAGGCGGCACTCAATCCCACTGTTCATGTTGCCAACAAGGGTGTTAAAACAGCACCAGTCCCAACATTGACCCCTGAGGAATGTCACTCGTCACTGCTCTCGACTTGGACATCGAGCCATTGACAGCAACTCTTTGAGTGCAACCATCCACACAATTCCTTACCCACCAAGTGATCCATCCATCAAATTCGTGTCTCTCCAATTTAGAGACAAAGATGTCATATAGGACAGCATCAGATGCTTTGCACAACTCCAGGTAGATGACGTCAGTTGCTCTTCCCTTATCCACCAATGCTGTAACCTCACCATAGAAGGCCACCAAATTCATCAGGCACAATTTGACCTTAGTGAAGCCATGTTGGCTGGCAATCATCACCTCCATGTGCCCTAGCACACTTTCCAGGACAATCCACTCCATGATCTTACTGGGCACAGAGGTGAGCCTGACTGGCCTGGAGTTCCCTGGGTGCTCTTTATTCCCTTTTTTAAAATGGGGGTTATGTTTCCCCTTTTCCAGTCAGCAGGAACTTCACTGGACTGCCACAACTTCTCAAATATGATGCATAGTGGCTTAGTCATTTCACCTGTCAGTTCCCTCAGGACCCTTGGATGCATCTAATCAGGTCCCATGGACTTGTGCACCTTCAGGTTCCTTAGATGGTCTCGAACCTGATCTTCTCCTACAGTGGTGGTTCTTAATCCTCCCAGTCCCTGCCTTTGCCTTCTGCATCTTGGGCGGTGTGGCTGGAGTACTTGCCAGTGAAGAGTAAGGCAAAAAATTACATCAGCCTCCTCCATATCCCAGGTGACCAAATCTCCCACTTCCTTCCAGAGAGGGCTCACCTGTTTCCTAGTCTTCCTCTTATCACCGACATACCTATAGAAGTATTCTCATCATGCAGATAAAACAGCTTTACAGTCATGAGGAAATTGCGGGGGTCATGGAGATTTCACCAGCACAAGTGGTGAGGGTGAAAGGGATTCTAGATTTTCAGGGGAGTGAAGATAATGAACAAGACTACAGGAAAGCTGTAGGGTTTGTCAATCTCTGCGGGAAGCATTATTAGTGGGAATGTAGTGATTTCCTTGGGAAGAAGGAATAACTGAGAACATGGAGTAAATGAAGCCTTGAGGGCAGACAGAGGCAACAGAAGGTTCATCTTCACAGATGGCACTGGAGCCCACCCACCCCCCTCATCTCTGCCCGCTCGGGTATAAACCCTAGCTTCCCTCTAAGGTGTCCTTCCTCCCTTCAGCAGCAGCTACTTGTCAGTCTGAGACTGCATCCCAGCCTCTCCCCCCTGTGCCTTCTGGGCTGCTGCTCTGAGAACAGGCAGCTCTTGGACAGGTAACTCAGATGCATATGGGGCAAGGAGAGCTATAGTAATGGCCAACCTTCAGTGCAGACATACCAGCACCCACCACCTCTGCATGTGGGCTTCTAAGGCAAACACCATACTTGGCCTACATCTAAAGAAATTTCTGTCTTCCCATGTTCTGTGTGACAAGTGTCCTTCATCTACATTTGAACCATGATTATGAGCCTTTGTAGTCATTCTGTCCTCAGCCAGCTATCTAGAATTCCCTCTCAAACAATGAATTTCCAACTGTAAACAGAAATTATCTGAGTTATCCACCAAGCATTTGCATGCTTGGACACTGATCTCTTGCACTTTGTAAAGCTAAACTTCTTCTCATTTCTGCAAATCCAGTTGTCATCTGAACTGCAGCTATCTCCAAAACACTGACTCATTCCTTGGCATACTCCTACATTTTATGCCAGGGTCAACAGTGAAATACTAAAGATCTGAAGACATCTTTGACAAACAAATTTCCCCCTAGCCATTACCTCTCCTTTCGCCTCAGTCAGTAATCTCTCCCTTGCTCGATATCTTTTCTGTCTCGCAGTTCCTCACTGTTCATGTTTCAATAAATAATTTCTCATTTGGCACCATAATAAGTGCTTTATTAAAGTTCATATTGATTATATCTGCCGTGGTTTTTTTTTGCATTAAACACTTCACTCATCATTTTTTCAGAGATAGAGTTTGTTTGACAATATCTGTCTCTGTCAAGTCCATACAAAATTCCATGCGACTTCATTTACCTCCACATTTCTAATTGTTCTCTCCAGCAATATTTTTATCTAAGTATTTATAGATTGTTAAGTCAAAATAAAGGTCTTGCAGTGCTCATATTTAAGTAAAGGGGAAGAGTATCAGCAGTCATTCCATAGCCCCCATAAAACATCACTCCAACTAACAGACCTTGACATACATCTTGTAGTCACTAACATTTCATCCATGTTACGCTTCACTTTTGCTCTCATAGTCAGCTGATCATCCTTACTGATAAAAGAAACAGAATGTTAACATACCTTTCCGTCTATACCTAAGCTCTACACCTGAATCTCTCTAATGAAATTTCTCCTCCCTCAGTATTTCTCATTCCTTGTGTTCTTCTGTTCCTTTGGCTGAATAGCTGTTTGTTAAAACATCTCCTGTGATATCTAACTAACCCTTGCTTTTAGAGGTTTTCATTCTATCCTTTAAAGGTTTTCTTTGCTGATTAGCCAAGAAGGAATGGAACAGACTCCCTAACTCTAATTATTTCTGAAGAATGATAATTTCACCCAGTTAAACCAGGAAACACCTCTTACTGGTTTTGCTTGTGGCACTAGTTTCAGATAACTTTTTCTATGATAAAAGTAATCATGCTCCTCTCCCACATAACAAACCCTGAATTTCTCTGTCCAGCACCTTCCCTATTTGCTTTTCCCAGTTCTTCTAAACTTTCTGTTTTGAAACGGAAGACCTGAAACATATTACTAATACATTTTCATTTATGCTTCTGTTTAAATCAAAATGAATTAGCTTGTGAACACTCAATTCAACATGGTTTTTACAACTTTTTTTTTTTTTTTTAATAAAATTAATTTCTCTAGTAATCACAACTTGCCAACTATAGAGCAAAGTATTTAAGGCTGTCACATTGATAACAGTATTTGTTCCCCAACCTCCACCTCTGAATTTCTGTGAGTGAGTTATATCTTTGCTCATAACATTGCAGGAATCTATCCACGCTGAATCCTGTCTCTGGAGTATTCAGGTAGGTCTCTCTTCACCAACCAACACAGTTTCTTTTATTGTCCTTCCCCAGAGGATTTTGATCTAACAGCATTTATTTACCTATTCTGCTCCTTCTTGCAAGTCTGCAGCACGATTAATTAATAATTTTCTCTTTAAGGAGTTGTCAGTACATTTAATGAAGATATTGCATATTATTGCCACAGGCAAAAAGAAAAATTAGCTATGCAAAAGACTATAAATGTAATATCTAGCAGAGTTTGTGTTATTAGCAGGTGCTATAGCTCAGACAATCAAAAATAGTTATTGACATGATGAACTCTGTAATACTAGAAAAATATTTAGAAATGCACTGCAGCACCCCATAAAATGTTTTTTCACCTTAAATAAGGATGACACACTTGACCTCACAACTTCATATATCCATATTACAACTGTTTCTCAATATCTCATTGGTACCTTCAGAACAGACACAGATCCAAGACCTTGAAGCGGTTTTATACAGTGCAGCAGTGTATCCATAAACTATTAATATTGTTAAGGGCATGCAAATAAAATGTTATTTATTGCTGATCCATATGACACATGTAAGAAACATCCCTTAATTAGAATTAACCATAGGAACAAAGAGAAGACCACACACCTTATAAACTGTCATATCATTCTTTACTCCTCCACAAAAGAAATGATTGCTAGAGCATCTTTTCAAGGCTGTACTCATTCCCTTACAAAGAACATAATTTATCTATTGCTACTTGTCAAAACACTCTCTATGAAAATATTCACAAAATATAGGGAATATATGATCACAGATATGTAAACCAAGTGAACAAAACAAAAACTCCTCAAACATAAAACTTGTACTTTCCTTCTCAAAGAGAATCATTTAACTTAAAACATAAACATTATATTGATTAATATTTTAAAGTTATTCAGGGAAGAAAAATTAAATAAAAGAGGAAGAGCAATAAACCTAACCAGGAAAAGGGAATCAGGAAATAAAAGTTAGGACCATCTATTACAGTAGGATATGCTTTAGACAGAATTTCTTTGGATTTTCCTTTTAGATACATTTGTAGATAGGGATCTCAAAGCAAAAACTTCACTGGAACTATGAAAATTGTATTTTTCTTCCTTTCCTTTCCTTACTTCACCTATACATTAAATTGAACAGTTACTAGTTACTTATTTCTTACAAAAAACTTGTAGATCTGCATGATCAAACCCTTCAGTGAAGTTACTGTGGTCAGTCACAAACTGCTTAACATATCTGAAGTGTAAAACGTTGTAACATGAAATACCACACTTTAAAAAAATCCAACCTAGAATACTGTTCTAGCTACTTCCCTCTTCAAAACAAATACGCACTGACATAACAACAAAAAATGAACAAGAAAAAAATCTATTCCACTGTTGCAAAGTAGCTACCTCTACAACTGTAGCCACCAAGTGCTGGTATGTTATAAGATGTTAAGCTATCTGCTCTGTTTTACTAGATTTTTTTTTTCCGTTTATAATAATAGCTAGTAACATTACCAAGAAAGTAAAATCCTGGCGTAAGAATGGCTTGGGAATTCACATGACAACTCTACTTTTATTTCTTTAGACCTCCTCAGAGGTCAACAATATTCAGATCAGGAACAATGTTTAGCTAATGAGATCAGATATATATATCTCCTCATCTTATTTAGCTTCTTGGAGGACAGTAATAGATTTCAGGAGTTCATTAACAAACTCCAGGTAAAATTTACCAGCTGTTTCTAAGAGTCTTTCTGATAGCTCTAACATGGCAGTAACAGATCAAACAGTTGTCTCCAAATTCAGAATCTACCTATGATACGTTTAGAGCTCCCAGGGAGTTAGGCCTGTGATGTGGCTTATGAAAATTTTTGTCTGTAATGCCCTGATTCAGAGCCAGGCTTGCAGAAAACAAAGCTTTTGGCACAAAAAGTGGTGGGGGAACTTCACATTCACTGATTTGCCTCTCTGTTTTACTGAGAAACATGGTTTACTTCTGCTTTAAGTACATATTGAAGTAGATTATTGATGGTTCTTCAGTCAACATAGGCTTCTGAGGTCAATACATTTTGATGCATGTCTCCTTAATGCATGAAGTCATAAATGGTTATCACCCAAAAGGGAGTGGAGATTTCTGGTTCAGCAGCTCATAAAGACCTCTGGGGAGCAGTTTCTTTAGCACAAAAACATATTAAGTCAAATTCTGCTACTTACATGAGGGAGGAAGACAAACTTTGCCAACTTTCGAATAATCTGGTCTTCAGAAGACTACTGCAGGCTATTGCTATACACAGAATTTATCAAGAAAATATGTCCCCTAAGAAGACACCACCTAGTATTCATTGAGCAACACAGATGTAAAACATGAAATACAGATGAATCTTAAGTGAACTTAGTTAATATTTGGAAACGCTAATCAGACAGAAATTCTGTGGGGTTTTGTGTTATAGAAGACTGGCTCCTACTGAAGTGATATGGGGAAGCAAATTTGTTTTTACACCTCAAAGTCCTGGCCCACAAGGAGGACACTGAGGACCTAGACGATGCTAATGAAAGAACTACACAACTTTCCTTGTATCTCTTACCTGTGGGACACTTGAGCAGCAAAGAGGAAGACAATATTCAGATGACTGTCTTGCTAGCCTCCACGGAGAGCCCATGACCACCCTGAAAAGTGTCATTTATATATGTGAAAACATCTGTACAACGTATTCTATTGCGACCAGCAAGGTTTTTAGAAGGATGAAATATATTCTAAATACTGGCCTAAATAAGCCAAGCAGATACGTTTTGGGGAGTGTAGTTTGACAATTAAAAAAAAAAAAAAATCACGTACAATGATTATTAAATATATAATGATATAAAACATAATTCTGTCTTTTGTTCAAGTATATAAATGCATATCTGTCACATAAATTACTGGATATTGGTTTATTTTTACTGATACAACTTCACAGGGTAGTGATAAAGGGAAAGAGGAATAATGGTTTTCTAAAAGAAGGCATCAATACCAACCAGTCTTCAGAGGTAGCACTGCAATGACATGAATATTAACTAAAAATAGATAAAATTTACAGAACTCCAATGTATCAAAGAAAACAGAATTGGACCTCTCATGCCTCTTCCCACTTACAAAATGGAGATGGACTTATTAGCTATGCTATTCCTGAGCACCACCACAGAAATATATGAAGTTGCATGAAAACTCCATTTAGCTTTATGGTCCAACATAATCCCCAATTATCCAAACACAGGTCTGCAGACATTGAGACAGCATGTGTCTATCTGTATGTGGAACTTGTAACTTTTATTTATGTACACATATGCAAATTTGCAACATAAACTGAAGTTATAAAATTTGCATACTTCATTTTGTTCATTATAAAATTTCAGATATTCTAATAAGGAGTGAATTTAGAGGGTCATTAAAATCAGATATAATGCACTGAGTTACGTATTGAATGTGCATTTTGAGTCATATACTATTGTCCTTATTTAAAAAGCATTACCTATTTGTGTATCTGTATGAAGTCTGTGCCCAGCTGACCCTTCCCAAATGAGCAGTGTATCTGAGACTAGCTCCCATTCTGACATTTAATCCACTAATTCACAAGATAAACTGAGCTCCCCTTGCTAACTCTGAGGAGAAAACCTTTCAGGACTATGCCTCAGGAGTGTAAGAAAATAAAATCTTCACCCTCAGAGTGAGAGAAAGAAGAGAACTAATGAACTTCTGGCTACCAAATACAATGCTCCCAATGCAGCATCTTCTGGCCACAGTGGCCCGCAATGAAAGTGATATTGTTCTGGTGTGCTTTAATCTAGGTCACAGCTGACAACACAAATCTACGTTACCAAGTCTAAAAAGTCATCAGATGCAAACCACATCAACACAAAAATTATTTCCAAGAGACTAATGCTTTGTATAAGAAACAGTACTGTCACCTGTTTGATAACATACATTTGTAGAAAATAACCCATATAGTCTTGGTGTGATTCTGCAAGCAGTAGATATAAACCCCAAGTCATTAGTCTTCTTGAAGCATTCCTGTAAAAAGGTCTACAGGAACAAATGCCAGATATAATCACTTCAAATAGCAGACAAGTTAGGATCCACTGAATTTCAGCAAATCTTTACGTTTTCCACAAGCCTTATCATTATACAGCTACTGCAGTGATAAACTGTAATAAACCATTTTCCTACACTAGTTCAAAATGCATTTTTCCCATCTTACCATTTGTCTAAAAAGGATCTGAAAGTAGGTCATAATTTCCATGTACTTGTTTAATATGCAGGAATTTTCACCCAACATTTTTGCAGAAGCCTCCCATAACCATGAGAGACACGGGAGTGTTAAATATTCAAAGTTTATTTTGATATAAAATGATCAGTGATAACTTATTTATGGTCCTTAACAAGATGTGATTATGAAAGAACAATAGTTTCAGCACCACAAAGGAATCACCAAAATGATCACAAAGGTACTTGATGTGGGTCTGTTTGAAACCCATGTTAGGGTCTGTCAAATTACATTAATTTTGTAATTGCTGAATCTTAAAATCCACTTATTCTCAGAAAGAGTGTAGTTTAATCCTCTCTAAATCGGTTCATAATCAAATAATACTGGTAAAATATGAGGTTATTAATGCAACATTTTTAACATTAAGGAAAACAAAGAATACTGATTTCCCTCTGTCGCAATGTGCCACACCCACACTTAATAAAAATAGACCGATTAAGAAGTAACCTCTGAGCTCTGCAGAAAACAAGCACCTGCAGTAAGACAAATAAATGACACACTACAAAGCTGTAATTAACTGGACAGGGACTGGTTCTTTGGAATATCTCTTTCAATCGTATCAGGTACATTTAGCGGGTTGTCGGCCACAGAGGCAAAATACCCATATCCTCTCCTGCACCACAGAAAAAAGCAATGCAAGTAAAGCCTAAACAAAAAGACCTAATTTAATCTCCTCTGAGGGACAGCAATATCTCCTGAATCAGCTGAGCGGGAGCATTTTTTTCTGAAGCTGTTGCCTCTAAGATGTGATACTAATGCAGAATACAGATAAGCATTAAAAATACCCACAAGCACAAATAGTTTCCCACACACAACATGCAAGGTTCCAGAGCTATATTCATCCGAGAACATGGGAAACATTACTGTACAAATAACACTAGTACTTTCTCAGACACTAAAATACAAAGACTGGTGTTACCATTACAATAGCATTTGAATTGTGAACATTATTTGAGAAATATGGTGATACTGAAGATTAATAACATTTTTATAGTGCAGATGGGAAGGAAAAGAGTTTATTATTAGCAACAGAATAAACTGTACTTTCTATCAAGAGGCCTCTAAACTGTGAGCAATGTAGATAATTTTTGTATGAAGCATTCCAATGGAAAAATAGAAGCTAAAACAATAAAAAAAATTTACATTCTGTTTGGGTGAAAACAAGCTCTGTGTATCATTAGTCACTCTATATAAAGAAGCTGATGTTATATTACATTTGATTTCATTGCATTAAGGAGCAAAGATCTGATCAAATCAAGTTAATGAATGCTTCTGTCCAACTACTAATGATGATTAAAGAAAAAGGAGAACTTTAAATTCTTTAAAAGGATTTCAAGCAGATTGCAAATACATATTTATTAGGACAAAAATACTGAATATTAACTAAATATTGCAAAAGACCTTTTAAACTGGAAAAATGAGGCAATATATCCAGAAATGACGCTACCGCTCCAACCTTAAGATAGCACTGTTTTAGCGAGTACTACAGTTTTAGCAGGAATTAAAACTAAAAGATCATCCTTCTGCATCAAAAAACTAAAATCTGGAAGCTGTAATATCATCCCATGATGAATGCAGTTGCCCTGTTCAAGTCCAGCACATATCACAGCACCTGGAAGCAGTTTAGTTGCTTCTTTAACATTTTAGGCACTACTACAGTCTCTCCAATCCAATTCCACCAAGAAATGGCAGTATTTAGTAATATTTATCCACTCTCTTTTAAAAAGAATATCCATCCACTGAACCCTCCCTTGAACTACAAATTACTCCTAAAGGTGTAGAAATACCTAGTGCAGTTTCCTCCTGGTATCTCATGGAGTATGCATTGTACATATCATGTCTAAAGTAATATATCTGTTGTTGGGAATACTCACTGGGATATACAACTGAGCACGTCAGTTGATTTCTCAAGTTATCTTTGTCTTTCTAAGAGCTCTTTACAAAACACCTATGTAATCTTCTCCCCAAACGATCCTAATTAATTGCTTTTATGATAGGATCTCAGCCTCTTGGCTACGGCCATTAAAAGTTTTTGTATCAGAAGTCCTGATCTCCTCCTCCTGGCCAAGTTCACCCTCCCGCCATATCCATCAAAGCACTTTTTCAGCAGTACCTCTGGATTCAAGTTTTCTGTGAGCAGTTACCACCATCCACTCCTGAACTGTGGACTGTCCTTGTAAGCAGCTCCCCAGGAGTGGCAGAGACACTCTGCACAGCAGTCATGCCATCATCTGTGATATCCTACCAAGGGGTTCCTGGTAAAACAATCTCTCCTAGTGTTGTGGTTTGAGCCCAGAGGGCAACCGAGCACCGTGCAGCTGTTCACTCAACACTTCCCCCCTCAGGAATCAGAAGGGAAAATAAAGTAAAAGGCTCTGGAATTGAGATAAAGACAGAGAGGGATGATTCACCCATTATGGTCACAAGCAAAAGACAGAGTCATTACAGGAAGACAAAAAAAGAACATCACTTCAATACAAACACTAGCAATAACAACACTTAATGGAGTGGGACTGTGTTAAGCATTACCACATCTTAAAAACACCCTCCTCCCATCCCTTCTTTCCAAGGCTTAGCTTCACTCCCACTATCTCTTCCTCCCTTCTCCTCAGCAGTAGAGGGGGCAGGGAATGTGGGGTGCAGTCAGTCCTGCTGCTTCTTCCTCCTTGGTGGGGAGGAAACGCTTTGCATTCTTCCTCTACTCCAGCATGGTTCCCCTCTCACAGGAGACAGTCGTCCATGAACTTTCTCTGATGTGAATCCCTCCCACAGGCTGCAACCATTTCCATGCTGCTCCAGTGTGGGTTACCCCACATGTTGCAATGCTCCAAGCACCAAATTACAACAGCAGTGGCTGCTTCTCCCCACGGAGTCCCAGCCTTCTTTGTGTGCAGCCACCTGCTCCAGTGTGGGGTCCTCCACAGACCTCAGGTCAACATCTGCTCTATCGTGTACCTCCATGGGGGCAGGAGGGGTGACCTGCCATTTTGGTCTGGAATACAGGGAGGGCAGGTCTCTGCTCCAGCGCACTTTCCCCCCTTCTCTTCCTTTCTTCCACTGACCTCAGTGTTTGCACAGGTGTCCTCCTTGGAACTCCTCCTCACAACTCCCACTCCTCCTCCCAGATTCCCCTTACTAAATTCTCGTGGAGGCACAGCCACTGTCACTAATTGGCTCAGCCTTGGACAGAGGCAGGTCTGATTTGGAGCCAGGGGAGCTTCAAAAAGCTTCTCACAAAGGACCACCACTGTAACCCTCTTTCCTGCTACCAAAAGCCCCACCACACAAACCCAGCAGCACACTTACCAACAGCAAATGTACCTTAAATGGCAATTCCCGAACCTCTTCAGCCCCAGCTACTGTCTTAGACAGCTTAGATCTGATTTAATCAGCCAGCCAATTTTGTTCAAATAAAAAATGTGAAATAATCTGAGTTACAAACACACTGAAAAAACGCCCAAGTTGTTCAGAGTTCTTAAACTTTTTGAGAAGTGCTGTTGAGATACTTCTGAGCATATGAGTTTTAAAAAGTTTTCCTTAAGTTAGATTCTTAAAACTATCTCACTGAAAAGCTACCACTCCCATTCTTAAAAATAGGGCAACAGGGTTATTCTGGCTTGAAAGCTATGAAAATATTCAAAAGGCAGCCTTGGAAAGTTGCCATTTCACCTCACCCAACAGGAGTACATTAGAAGCTATAAGAAAATTTCTTTGTACCCTAGTCCCAGAGAACATGCTCCCCCAGCATCAGCCACCGAATGCACCTCAATCTGCAGATGAGCAAGAGCCTTTCCGTCATTATTTACTGCTGTTCAGTGGGGCACAGTGACATGAATGATAAAAATGGGATAAAAAAATACTCTGTTTCTAGTACCTTCCATCCTCCATCCATGCTTCATGGAAGGAGTGGAAGAGAAGGTAAAGGTAGCATTCTCCATAATGCAGAAAAAGGGAGAAAGAAGCATGGTGCACACAGAAGGAACATGAGTCAAGATGAAGAGACAAAGTAGTCAGGCTAGGGGAGACAGATGAGATAGGAGCAGGGAGATACGCAGTCACTGAAGTATATTTCATTCCAGAACTTGGAGTGGAGCCCAGAAAACTGAAGTCTCAAAACCCTCCTCTGCTGTCGGCAAGTATTTACAAAAGCTAATTGCAAAGCTCTTCTCTCAGATTTGCAGCTGGACACAGAAAGGGTAATGGTCCTCTAGAGCTACTTGTCCCTTTGCTATTCTAAGAGGCAGACAGCTTTGTACTATAGTTTTTATCTTCTCGGGATACCTGTATGCTACTATTAAGCAGAAAGCATGTTCCTACATACACTGTAGCATGGACACACACAACTGGCATACATCTCTTTTCCTTTGTGACCATGGGTAATTAACACATGGCCCACATAAACATGTATGCCAGAAGCAATTCGGTTTCCTTCCTTCAACTGTGAAAGAAAACTTCATTCTTGTTTTGTGACACATGGTTTCAGCCATATGTAAAGGTTGCAATACAAAGAAAACAGTCTTCTAAAATAGCGTGAATAGAAAACAATGCAAGGAAAAAAAAAGAGTTTGGTGAGATATGCACCCAGGCAGTCCCTGTCTGCTGCTGCAGCATTCTGTTGTGCAATTTTAGCATGCAATCCTCACAATTTATTTCCCCTCCCTCTCAGTATGCCTCATGTACCAAGATGTTCACAGTCAACAGCGAGTTCCAGAGCTGCTTTAGAAGGTGAAGACCATGAGGCTCACCAGAAAGCTCCATAAACTCAAATCACAGAGCCAAACCTTAATGCAATGATCACCCTCAGGGAGATATATTACATTAACTCAGGAATTCTGAGTACTAATTGTACACATCTCTACAACACCTATTATTCCGAGAAAATGTTTTTAACCTCCAGAAGTCAAAAGATGTACATTTTCCACTGTAGTTCTATGAAGTTACTGTATTTCCTGATTTGAACTTATTCACTGTTAGTAAATGAGGATTTTCCCCATGCCTTGTATTTCCTGAATAGTAAAGACTGCTTGCACGTGCAATCTAGTGAATGTCAAAGTGTAGAATCCTGAAACAAAGCAAGAGATAGGCATTGGTCCACAAAGCAGATGTACAGTACCATTGAACAGGCTTATGAACAAAATGTACTTATGAAATATTGCCAGCGTGCATCTGCGTAAAAGTGACTGTTGATGGGAACCAAAGCTGACAAAGGCATAACAACATAAAAACACATCTGTGATCTTATTCTGTGTGGTGAAAGTGACAGCCCATCAGTGACAATTATCATATATTACTAATGCAATATTAATCAAACATTCATTACTCTAATTAGAAAAACTTGTCTTGAAAGGCAGCCTGACTTTTCACCTCTGGAACTGTAATTGACACACGAATTTGACAGTCTTAATGACTATAAATCCTTAGTGGGAGAAAGTGTCTTAATCTTCCAGCATTTAGCTTAACCACCAGTTTCCACTCTCTGTAGGTAAAATTCAAGTCAGCTTAGGTGATCTCATGCAGTACTTCAACCTCTGTTAAGTACTAAACATACATCTACCATGAGGCAAAGATAATACATAGGATATGTGCAGGTTTACTGAGTGGAGAGTAAGCTTTTCTCCAAAAGAAACCTGGAATATCTGTCTATAACGTACAAAGTCAAACCCGAACTGGGATTTCAGTTATCCATGGGCACGCACACACTTTTGAACCTGTGTAACTTTTTTTGTCCCTTCAGAAGTGTCGTTTTTGTGCACATACAATGTCAAGAAACCCACAATTATGAACGAAATACAAAAGAGACCAGGTAGCAGTATAAAGTCCGACTTTCAAACAATTCACACAGAAAAGCATTTAGAAGATAATATTTTAAAGAAAAAAGAAAAAAGAAAAAAGAAAAAAGAAAAAAGAAGACATGCTGTCTTTGTACTTATGTATTGACACAATCCAATGCCTGCTTAAGGCAATGATAGACATTACATTCACAGTGTGAGCCACAGATTTCAGTGAGTTTCAGATCAAGCTCCTATGGATTATCCTAACTATGCTAAACCATGACACATTTTTCTAGCAATAAAAATTAGATGTGTACATGTTATAGGCTCTATTGGGCTACGCTGGCTTACGGACATGCTTCTTTATATACACCTTCATGAAAATGTTGAAATCTGGACCCATTTAAGCCACAATGACTTTTGCTATTTATTTCAAAGAGTGTTCTGATTTTACCTGATATAAAATCATAGAATATATCAAGTTAGAAGGGATCCATAAGGATCATCAACTCCTGCTCTTTGCAGGACTACCTAAAACTAAATCATATGCCTAAGAGAACTGTCCAGATGCTCCTTGAACTCTGACAGGTACAGAGACCACCCTATCATTAAAAAACTTATAATACTGTTTGACCTTACAGGATACTTGGTAAAGTTAATATAAGTTAATTGAAATTCTGACAGTTGACAAAATATAATGGAGAATTAATTATAATTTAGAAATACGAGTATATTTTAATCTGTCTTGACTCATATATCAGATAATTATTTAGGGAATATGAAGAGTGTTATGATTTGTTTAGCACTGTAATTTTTTGATGTTACCATTTCAAATCACTGTGTTATTTTCATTTACATTATCAGACATGGTCTGAAAGTGTAGGGAAGGTCTATTTATCATCTCTGAAACACATAATTCATTTGGAACCAATATCACAAATAAAAGTCTAAATATTTAAAACTCTAAAAGCGTAACCTCAAATAGTTTAATCTTTATCCTTGGTTATACATCTTCATTACTTTATGTTATGAAAGTCATTCAAACTATGCAATCACTTGTAACTAACCTGGCAAACAAAACTCAGGAATTATCTGTATTCAGTTCAATGTGATTTTCTGTTGTTCAAAACAATAATTTTTGTATGAACTCATTTTTTCTTGCTAAACACAGACTCATTTCAAATTCATTACCTTGACAACAACATCCTACTAAATAAACAGTGACCATGTTTTTACCACAACAGGGACAGCAATATTGTATTAGTCACTCAGGAGGAGAAAATGAACACATCTCATTTATTACTGTGGTCAGTATTACACAAAAGATTTGTCAGTTGTGATATTCACTGCATAAGACTTTTCTTCCACACACTGTGCTCTTGATTTACCCATACACTATTCCGAGGTTTAGCATCATTTTATGCTAACCCTTAAATTCAAATTTATTCCTTAATTGCCCATGTAACTGTTCTAACAGGTGACCTTCTTTTTTTGTTGGGTTTTTCTTTTTTTTTTTTTGGTTGGTTGGTTGGTTGGATTTTTTCCTCTCCAGTTGTCATATATTCCACTATCCAAAAAAAAAAAAAAAAAAAAAAAAAAAAAAAAAAAAAAAAAAAGTCTGGGATGAGGTACAATTTTAAAATCTCTAAATACTAGCTGAAAAATGGTAATTACATAACAAAACCAGGTTTTCATTTGTCTTTATGTATTTACATTTATAGCTGCTTGAATTTAGCATTAAGTCAAATCCATTCCTGCTTTCATCCCACTTAACTCCCAGTAAACATATCAGTCACAGACCCATTTTGCATCTGCTGAGATAAACGCTACTGCAAATACATTTCTGCTTCCTGTTAATGCTATCCAGTCAGTGCACAGAAGGGAACAAGATCTGGTCTATTTTGATAAAATATTGGGGGTTGTTTTTTGGTTTTTTTTTAACAGAGTATTTTCTTCAGTATATCTTTGGTTTAATTTCATATTTATTTATTAGGCACAAGCAGAATTAGTTAAAAGTATTTATTAGATAAGGCATGAATAATTTCATCCTACTTTCAAGAAGTATTTGATCTAGCAATAAATACAACAAAATTAATCCTACTTCTTAAAATATCTCCATGTAAACTCTAAAAAGTGCTTAACAAAATAATTGTTAATACTACATTTGCCACACTTAATCTTCCAGCATATACACAAACTTAGCTCTAAAGAGACTCCACTGAACTAATTTACTTACTTTAGTTGGCATATTGTAAAGATAATAATGGATTCTATTAAGAAAGGACTACATGATTAGGTTCCATAAAATTGTGGGCAACAATCCATGACTAATCTGCAAATTCAAAGGGGGAAGCAAAATGATTTTTTTTTTCATTTATCTCTTGTAAACAGATAAAATGTGCAGCTCACATACTGATCAATGTATTTAAATATTTTCTTTCTAATACTGTGGCTTAACTTTTTATTCTACAAAACACACAGCAGGCAGCGTACCTTAGAAAAACTCATATTGCAGATGAACAAACTCTAAGTGACTGAGAATTTGGGTTACACATGCAAGTTTCAGTATCTAATGTCAGGAGGGCCCAGTTTGTCTCCAGGACAATTTGCCATTGAAATTCAATTGGATCAAGAACTGTTCTCTCGATTGCTGAATTAAACATCGGTTGATGATTTAAATAGTATGTGCTGAAAGATTTCCTTCATTCCCCCCCCCAAATACATGTAAATAAATACATCTTATTCTGTAAAATTTCAAGTGTCTCAGTATCATACAAAGTATACTCAGCTTTAAGTAACAATTTATTCCACAAATGCAAAGCAATTTGTATTCACTAAAATAGAATGAAACATATCCATGATACTAAATTGTAGTAATAAATTACTGAGCTCAGCTAGTGGTGGAAAAAGCTTTATCATATTAGATTTTATGGTACAGCTTTATTATAGTAATCTTTTATTTATTTATTTAGCCATACATCATGGTATACTAAATAACATATTGGATATTTACACTCTGTAGAGGGCACACATCTGCCTAGATCAAACTGTTTAAAAATACTATTTCCTTTACCATGAGTAAGGGGCGTTTACTATAATCAACCATATGAGTGCAGTGTAACCGTGCTGCTGGTAACCAAAAATTCTGGACAGTCGCTGCGACTATGCAGAAAAACTGTCTAATAATACAGCCACCGAGTGAATTATTCTTGAGAAGTGGACTTGTGACTAGTCAGGTCTACCACAGGCATGCAGCTGAGCGAGTGCACCGAAGGTCTGACCAAGGGTTTGTGGAGTCCGCTACTTTCTTGAGCTACCGGGTCTATAAATTCATGTTCTCAAGGCCACCTGATGGCAATAACTGAAGCGGCAGTTTCCGCCCTGAGGCATGAGTGAGGTGTGCACTCGCTGCCTTCAAGACCTTCCAGAAATGAATTCACAGTTCCCCCTCAAGGTCTTCACTGCTTCAACAGAAAGACGGAAGAACTCTTTAAAGTGTCCCATGTGCTTGAACAGCTAATCTTCAGCCTCCTCTACAACACCAAAGAGAAGGGAGAGATTAACATCAAGAATAAGGGACTTTAAAGGGAACTCACTCTCTCACTTTTATTCTCCCTGTGGTTGAGAAAATAAAATCCCTATCAGATCAAGCATGACTTAAACCTAAATTCAAAGCATATGTAGCCTGAGAAGGTTCTCCACGTTCATCAAACATATTGCTAACATGGGCAGTAGCTGCCACAAACTGGATATGGAAGGAAAAATGAGTACAGCAACAGTTTATAATTAGACTAAATGTTAAGGCAAAATCAACAGATACATCTGTAATAATTTATTTTCTACAGTAACACAAGGCTCTCATGTACACACAATACTGGAGTCAAACAGTATGTTCATTTTTTCATACAAAACAATAAAACCCAAAACCAAATCAAACCAAAATGCTCAAAACCAGGACACTGCTTCGTTCAGCAATTGTTCAAACCAATGTCTAAATCAGCTGCAAGGACTCTGTATAACTAAGCCCTGTAGGGAGAAGGAAGCCAGAAAGGCTAAACTAGTCTGGCAGACTCATCAAATAATTAATTAATTGTACCACAAATAATAAATTAATGATTCCTGTCCTGTAAAAAAAAAAAAAAAAAAGAGAAACATTACAGCTGAACCAAGTAAAAATCCACATCAAATTTATTAATCAGTATCTCTTCATTTGCAATAAAAGAAAATAAAATACTGAGCTTTTCTGCAATAGATTTAGGTTCTAGCATTGTTTCTTGCATCAAGGACATATCTTGCACACAGATCACTGGGAGATGCACACAGAACATTGGTATGTTTTGTTCTAAATGATGCACTGTATTACTAAACTCCTGTTTAACATCTTTATTGATGATCTAGACGAGGGGATCGGTGGCACCCTCAGTCAGTTTGCAGATGACCCCAAGCTGGGTGGGAGTGTTGATCTGCTCGAGGGTAGGGAGGCTCTGCAGAGAGACCTGGACAGGCTGGAGCCATGGGCTGAGCCCAACTGGAGGAGTTTCCATAAGGCCAAATGCCGGGGGCTGCCCTTGGGCCACAACAACCCCCAGCAGCGCTACAGGCTTGGGGAGGAGTGGCTGGAGAGCTGCCAGTCAGAGAGGGACCTGGGGGTGTTGATTGACAGCTGGCTGAACAGGAGCCAGCAGTGTGCCCAGGGGGCCAAGAAGGCCAATGGCATCCTGGCTTGTGTCAGCAATAGCGTGGCCAGCAGGGACAGGGAAGGGATCTGACCCCTGTACTGGGCACTGGTGAGGCCGCCCCTCGATTCCTGTGTTCAGTTTTGGGCCCCTCACTACAAAAAGGACATTGAATGACTCGAGCGTGTCCAGAGAACGAAGCTGGTGCAGGGTCTGGAGCACAGGTCGTACGGGGAGCGGCTGAGGGAACTGGGGGTGTTTAGTCTGGAGAAGAGGAGGCTGAGGGGAGACCTCATCACCCTCTACGGCTACCTGAGAGGAGGGTGCAGAGAGCTGGGGATGAGCCTCTTTAGCCTAGTGGAAAGTGACAGAACAAGAGATAATGGCCTCAAGTTGCGCCAGGGAAAGTTCAGACTGGATATTAGGAAGCATTTCTTTACAGAACGGGTTGTTGGGCGTTGGAATGGGCTGCCCAGGGAGGTGGTGGAGTCCCCATCCCTGGAGGTGTTCAAGAGCAGGGTCGATTTGGAGCTTAAGGATATGCTGTAGGTGGGAACTGTGCTAGGCAAATGGTTGGACTAGATGATCTGCAGAGCCCTTTCCAACCTAGATGATTCTGTGATTCTGTGAATCATGAAAATCACTTTATCATTACACCATTTCAGAGTAATAATATTCAAGCTTTAACAACTCAGATTTACATTTGTGGACTTTCCTACATATAAGTTTCTCTGTTCTTAGAGAGACTGTAAGACCGTGTGAAAAAAGGTCTCATTATTTTTGGTCCTGTAACAGTTCTGGAAGCAAACTACAGGTAAGTTGAACAGCAAAAAGCAAGTTATAGTTTCTATAGATGTGCAAAGTCTGTTAGAAAATTAGTTACTGGACACACAGAACTTAAATCCCCAATTTTCTTCTTATTGTATGTAAAATTTTTCCTTTTAGTTCCAAAAGAAACCGAAATGGGCACCAGCATGAACCTTGATCTTTGTCTCACCATGCTCTGCTGTGTGTTGTCATGAAGGCACCAGAAATTTAGAATAAAGAAACATGATATAATTTATTTCTCCTAGGTTCCATAGAAATGCTGTGATCCTTGAGTAATCTCAGCAAATATTTTTGTTTTCAGAAGGGCTTTACAAGTGTAACACACAAAAGCATTGCCAGTGCATTTTAGCATTTTTTTTGGTGAAAAAAAACCTCTAATATGGCCCCGACCAATTCGTGCTCAATATTAAAAACCTCATATGGCTTTTTACAGGCAACCTGTTCCTGCAGTTCATGTTCAAAATGCCAGTCAGCATAAAGAGCAAAGGACTGGGTCAAGAACTACAGTATACTCTCATAATCTGACTTGATTTTGTCAGAAACATGCTCTGAAAGGTAATTTAACATATTAATTATTTTGCAGTACACTGCACTGATTCTAGAAGTACCTTACATAATAGCTGCTTTGTAAATGACAAAAGAACTTGAATACTGCAGAACTTCCTTGTGTTTAGCTTTTCTCTTTCTGTATTTAAGATCTCATTGCTAATTGTGCAAGGTTTTTTTTTTTTTACATTAAACTGTAAAAATGGGAGTGGCATTTCCTCATCTTTTCTCTAAATATACAGCTGATAATTATTAAAATCTAGTTTTAGAAATATGCAAATTATTTTTGTTTCTATCTGCCCCGATCCTGATTTCTAAAGATATCCCTTTTGCTGAAAATACATTTTATTTGAAGACAAACAGCATATAAGAACTTAATCATATGTATAGAATAGTATATGTCCTTCTTATTTAGCTCAGCTGTGACGTGCAAGTGGTCTTACCGGCTTCACGCTACTGGTTTTGCCCCTTGACTAAGAAATTATTAGCATATGACACAGCAAACAAATGATCTTTTTCATGCATAAATACCTTTTTTTTTTTTTTTTTCAGATATAATCCTGCTATACAACTCTCTATGCAAAATACAGCATGAAGATTCCCAGTGGATAAATTCGTATCATGCTACAAAGATGTAAAACACCATTCTGGATGTCAGACCACACACTATCACACTATGGTAAGAAACATCACATAGATTTGCAGGTTGAACAAAAAATGAAAAATTATTATTTTTACATCATTTTCAATGATGAAGATTTTTACATCATTTTTAACCACCTCACACTTCTACCCAAGGTGAAATGAATGCTCTTCAACTACCATGCCACTTCAGTTCTGTAAATGACATTACATGGTATTGAAACAGCTCTGCGAAGAATATTCTTTGAAGTAGTTTTTATGAACTAATGAAAAAAACCCCAAACCAAACCAGAAGTAACCATAGTTTTCACATGAGTAAGTTTGTAATATTTCAGGAATTAAAAACATAAATATTTTCTCCTGAGGTAAGAGGACAGCCAGCCAGTTTGAACACCATCCAGTAGCCTCTCCTGAGTGCAGTATTAGTAGCTCGTTCCCCCGCCCCCCCCCCAATTTTTAAGAAAAAATGTGCATTGGATGTTTTTCCAAAGAAGAGTGAGATCCAAATGTGTAAGAAAAAGGTTTTGTCTTCAGTTTATAACTCCTCTTGAGTTTATCAATTAGATATCCATATTAAATTTTTTAAGAAATCAATTTTTTTCATTAAAACTTACAGTGCTTCCCAAAGAGACTTGGTATCTCATCTAGAGACTTTCATTTCATACAGTGATATACACACCATACTTTTCAACCTACCACTAATCTAGTAATTGCTAGCACTATTTCACTATTGTTGTTAAATGACATACACCATCTATGTATTTGGGATGATTTTCCTCAGAAAATCATTTGAATAATCTCCCCAAATATTACATTTTATGGTTGCAAAGTTCTTCCAGGAAGAGAGTTACAGAATCAACATTTACTTTGAATCTAAACTGTTCTAACATGACTATACTTGCGATACGTAATTTGTACAAAATAACAATAAATTATCCTAATTCTACCCCTTTCATTCCTTTCCGTGGTTGGTTTTCCCCTACTTAGTCTACTTTGCCACCCCCTTGCCACTAAAAAAGCTACATTTAATCAACAGTTTTTAACAAATTTGACAGTAAACACTTTCCTGAAAAAAAAAAAAAAGATCTGTTGGAAGCAACAGCTAGGTGGGATGATGTCCTATGATATGTTCTTACAAAACAGGATCTGATAACGGAATTTAGTGATGCTTGAGAAGACAGTCACAAAAAAAGAAAAACAAAACCCCACAACATTATGGAGGTAAGACAGATTCAGAGTTGTTGACAACTTTAAAGGACCACACCTGAGCATTACATCCACTGAACAGATATCCAGAAGACACAGACTGAAGAGAACAAGGAGTCTCTCCTCTGATACCCTTGTAAAACATTCTCACCAATGCAGTTCCAGCACCACAAAACCAGAAGCTGCATTCTCCTACAATCCACAAAACAAAGCTCACCCTATGTGAATGGTATACTGCAAGGACTCAGAAATTCTTTCAGCTGCAGGATGGAAAGAAGACAGAGATTCTTGTGTACTTTGGGCATCTGTGAGAGCCTGTGTGTCCATGGACCACCCTGACTCTCAATACTTCTGCTGGACAAAGGCAACTGCACACTGTCTGTTTTCTGGTTACGCATGAACACTTTTAAGACCAGTACCAAAACCCAGAAATCTGGATTTCATCTTAATTTCTCTTTACTTTTTTTCTTCCTTTTTTATTTTTTTTTTTTCCTTTCTGATGTCAAGACAAAAGAAAAGCACAGGACAGTAGTGAGACACTAATTCTCAGTGCTGAATTCCAGTGTTGAATACACACTTCTAAAACTAAAGTTACCATGATGATGGTGAGAGTGCTAATCATTGTCTCTTACTGTTATTGACCTCCAATCAGACAGATATATTATCCTGTTCTACCTGCAAAACTAAACAGACACAAGGAAAGAAAGTGTGTACAAGCACAGAATTAGCAACAGAAGTCACATTCGGGAAGCTGGCTGAAAAAAACCCACTCTCGTTCGAAAAAGTAACTCGGCTACCATTCTACCAGCATGCCCCTTGAATTACCTTTAGTGAGGATTTATGCCCAGAACATGAAATGGACTTTCAAGCACAATTCATAGACAAAATTTCTGGGGATCCTCATCCCCTTATATCCCCTTTCCTCAAAAGAAATTAAAACTCACGGAATCCTTTACTGGATCCAGCACAAGAACCACATCAGCACATCAGGCTATTAAGAAGCTGGAATCAGTAAGCTGTTGCAAGTCAACTCAAGCTACTGCAATCTACATTTAAAATTAACCCACAAAGCTTAAAAAACACCTTTTGGATATGAAGCATCATCCATAACTACTGAGATCTTTGGTTATGAGTTAATGTCACACACTTTTGTCATCTGAACCACAGCAACTGAGATAGAAAACCTGGATCTAACTATCTAGAAGTGTACATTTCCTTCACACAGTTGGAAGTCCCATTTCTCAAATCCCTGGTTTCCTTAGTATGAGAAATCAGAAGATGAAAAATATCCTCAGTTAGTTAAAGGTGATGGAAAAATTTTCAAAGGGAGAGAAACAGCTGGGATGAGGGACATTCATTGAAATGCTATCCATACAGGGACAGGGCATCATGTGGAAAGACATCAGTAGTTTCTCATACACAAAGGTAAAAGGAAAAGCTTCACAGGCAACTATTCAAAAATGGTTCTCATCTAGCAGAAGACACTGAAGATATGCATAAAGTCAAGATTACTTGGCAAACCAGAATACAAATGTACTAGCTGCTGCCATTATGGTTTCTTGAGCAGATTTTCAAATGACACAGGCAAGTCTTTCAGAAACATAGAGATACAGAAAGGTAGAAATACACTGTGTGATTTCAAAGCACTGCAAAGTGTTTCTATAGACAATCTGCCAACAGGACAAGAAGGCCAAAGTCAGCATTAGCATCTGTCTTCCAATTACAGAGTCACAAATGACATATTGCTCAGTGACAAATGATGACTGCTGTCTTATATTAAGATGGTTGCTCTAGCAGATGTTTTCAAATTATCCCAAGCTATGTCACAGGGAAAGGCAAAAGAACTGGAAATATGCCCAGAGAGACCTGGTATACCAGCAGCCTAAGGGAGCCATTTAAAAATCCATTTGGTATCCTCTCATGAGATCTTAGATACAAAAACTGAATACAGAAAGGAAAAGGGGACTAGAAAATATATTATGTTCCTCAGTGAAAGTTTTAAGTATCTGACTACAGGGTCATCTGGAATAAAACGTGTTCACTTCATCTTAGCTTGGACATAGAAACAGTCAAGGTAGACAGTCCTTCAAAGAAGAGAGGGGAAAAAAATCCAACCAACAAAGCCCAGAAAACAGTGCTCCATATTATTGCTCTGTGATGACAGAGTTAGGACAAAAGAAACTCTTTTTATTGTGAACATCTCCAAACAGTAATTCTGGTATCACATACTGACTGGAAAAAAAAAAAATAAAATTAAGACTTGCTCTCTGCTAGGAAGATGTAGATTGCTTTTGCTGTTACAAAACCTCTGGAACATGATGGGGAAACTTGTCCAAAAAGAGTACAGACAAATTAAAAAGAGAAAGGAGATGACCACCTGTCCATTTGAAATGGACTAAGGAGTAAGGTCATGTCAGCTCTTTCACACAGTTAGAGACGAGAGGTCTTCAAATTAAAAACCTGATGTGGAAAACAAGTTATTTCCTGAAATCTCCACAGTCAAATCATACATGTATAGAAACGCTGAAAAACGTTGCAAGCAGAAGGGAGGATGAGAGTGGGAAGAGACACTGAGGGGGTGCTCATCCAGTGTAACATCATTCTCAAGAGCAGCCCTCTGGAAGCATGAGACAACAGTAAAAGCACACCCCAGTAGACAAAATAACTACAAAGACGAAGGTGCCAATGAATGCTGCTACAAGTTAAGGAACGGGTGGGCGTCTAGTCCTGACCTACGGTGAGAGAGAAAATCCTCTCTCTTGTTACCATGGAGATCCCCTTTTCAGGTTTCTTCGGATGAGCTTTGTGCACAAGTGCAAAATTTGGCATGAGGAGAACAAGTATTAATTATGTGCCCCTGACAAAAAAAGCCTTCTTATATCTCAAGAGATAATACAACAGAGGCTGTAAAAATTAAGTTTGGTTACAGAGATTAAGGGCTGAATAAACTATCTCATGTTAAAGTACCTTGAGCTCTACCTTCTTAAAACGGCAATGCCAGTGTGAGGGTTCGCACCTGTCTATTGCGATTTGGGTGAAAACTTGAGTTACCAGATGGTATGAGACCGGAGTGAAAATTACAACAACAACAAAAAAAAAATGCATGGAGGCTACTTACTACTGTTCTTTGGTACAGGATTGCCTTTCTTTATTATACTATTTCATGAATTATTCATGTAGTTCTTTTTGTATTTCCAGGTGGCAACATCACCAGCCAGGGCTGCACTGAGATGCACCACCTTTACAGGAAGGACAACAGTGCCAAGTGTAACGCAAACAGATTACATTGGTAGGCTTGCAAGTGTTAATCCTACAAGAAATAGACTAGAATGAGCCTTGAATTAAATAAGTATATCTAACATACACAGTTCTGGTGAAGAAAAAACCCAACAACTTAATTCAGGAAGATCTATACAGTGGAACACTATTGTAGCCTTTATTTCGAAAATCCTTCATTACCTCTCTAATAAACAGCATATTTTTCTACCATATGTTTTCATTAATCTACACTATCTTATTTTAATAGTTCCAAAATACAGAGTATCAGACAGACAAGTAATCTATACAGAAGGCAACAAGGGACTGTGCTGTTGCTGTTAAAAATCCCTAATTTCTCTGTGATCATTACTATCAGCAGTAAATTTAAGTATATATCCTTTAGACTTTTGGATTCTTTGGATCAGTGAACACTGATTAAACGTGCAACATTTTTTAAGTGAGGGGAAATACCTTTAGTGTATACACTGGACCCACATACCAGTAGAAATCAGTGTTGCCTTTTTAAAGGTATATTAACACTGACATAGAATCCAACACAACCGGCTGAGCATACACCACGCTTACAAGCCCATCTACCTTTTATTTGTAAGTAGGCTATAAGGTTAAACAACTACTTTTTTTTTTTTTTTTTTTTTTTTTTTTTTTTTTTGGTAAAGAACTAACTTCATACGCTGTCCACTACATTTCTCACCATTTTTGCTTCTGTTACTATTTTTCCTTTTTTTTGGCTTCCTGCCTTTAACGTTATCTCTGACAGGTGTAGAAAACAACATGAATGAAACGGGATTATCCAAAATCAATCATGTGTGAAACCGAAGTGCTCCCTGTTAAATATTAACTCCTCAATAATTTTTCTCCGAGATCAAATAAAAACATCAACCTCCTTTAGAAACAAGCATGGTGTAACACTTTCCCTGTGGACATCCTGAGCCGGGTTTAAGTAACAGCAACAAGAAGAAAAAACCCAAAAGCCACAATTACATAACGGAGCTCGCGGAACGCCCCGCTTCCCCGGCGGTCGGGCGGTCGGGGGGGAGCTCGGCTTCCCCAGTGGCCCGGCAGGCGCAGGCTCCCCAGGGCCGCCTCCCTCCCTTTCGCCACCCCCCGGCCTGAAACGCTTCCCCCGGGAAGCAAAGTCCGTGCCGGGGCCCGGTCGAGCCCCGCGGG